>NC_064465.1:527730-556460 GCF_023343835.1 Lagopus muta
GGGATGATGGGGACAATAGGGGACAATGGGGGACAATGGGGGACAATGGGGGATAATGGGGGATAATGGGGGATGATGGGGGACAATGGGGGACAATGGGGGACAATGGGGGACAATAGGGGACAATGGGGGATAATGGGGGACAATGGGGGACAATAGGGGACAATGGGGGACAATGGGGGATAATGGGGGACAATGGGGGACAATGGGGGATAATGGGGGACAATGGGGGACAATGGGGGATAATGGGGGACAGGGGGGACAATGGGGGGATGATGGGGACAATAGGGGGCAATGGGGGATAATGGGGAGATAATGGGGACAATAAGGGGACAATAGGGGACAATAGGGGACAATAGGGGGGATAATGGGGGGGACAATAGGGGACAATAGGGGACAATAGGGGACAATAGGGGATAATGGGGACAATAGGGGACAATGGGGGACAATAGGGGATAATGGGGGGACAATGGGGGACAATAGGGGACAATAGGGGATAATGGGGGACAATGGGGGACAATGGGGGATGATGGGGACAATGGGGGACAATAGGGGACAATGGGGGACAATGGGGGATAATGGTGGGACAGGGGGGGGACAATGGGGGACAACGGGGGGGGATTTGGGGTCCCCATTTGGGGTCACTCACCGCCGGGCCTTCGGGGCCAGGGGGGCCTTCCACCAACATGCCCTGATGGGGACAACAGGGGGGGACATGGTGTGTTATGGGGTGTTATGGGGTGGCATATGGGGTGATTTGGGGTGGGATGTGGGGTGGGATATAGGGTGGGATTTGGGGTGGGATTTGGGGTGGGATATAGGGTGGGATATGGGGTGGGATGTGGGGTGTTATGGGGTGGGATATGGGGTGGGATGTGGGGTGGGATATGGGGTGTTATGGGGTGGGATGTGGGGTGAATTGGGGTGGGATATGGGGTGGGATATAGGGTGGGATTTGGGGTGGGATTTGGGGTGGGATATAGGGTGGGATATGGGGTGGGATGTGGGGTGATTTGGGGTGGGATGTGGGGTGGGATATAGGGTGGGATTTGGGGTGGGATTTGGGGTGGGATATAGGGTGGGATATGGGGTGGGATATGGGGTGATTTGGGGTGGGATTTGGGGTGGGATATGGGGTGGGATTTGGGGGGGGATTTGGGGGGGGATTTGGGGTGGGATATGGGGTGGGATGTGGGGTGTTATGGGGTGGGATTTGGGGTGGGATATGGGGTGGGATGTGGGGTGGGATTTGGGGTGTTATGGGGTGGGATGTGGGGTGAATTGGGGTGGGATATGGGATGGGATGTGGGGTGCTATGGGGTGGGATTTGGGGTGAATTGGGGTGGGATATGGGGTGGGATGTGGGGTGTTATGGGGTGGGATTTGGGGTGAATTGGGGTGGGATTTGGGGTGGGATATAGGGTGGGATATGGGGTGGGATGTGGGGTTTTATGGGGTGGGATTTCAGGTCGGGTTTGGGGTGGGATATGGGGTGGGATATGGGGTGGGATTTGGGGATTTATGGGGTTTTATGGGGTTTTATGGGGTTTTATGGGGATTTATGGGGTTTTATGGGGATTTATGGGGATTTATGGGGTTTTATGGGGATTTATGGGGTTTTATGGGGATTTATGGGGATTTATGGGGATTTATGGGGTTTTATGGGGTTTTATGGGGATTTATGGGGATTTATGGGGTTTTATGGGTTTTATGGGGTTTTATGGGGATTTATGGGGATTTATGGGGATTTATGGGGTTTTATGGGGTTTTATGGGGATTTATGGGGATTTATGGGGTTTTATGGGTTTTATGGGGATTTATGGGGATTTATGGGGATTTATGGGGTTTTATGGGGTTTTATGGGGATTTATGGGGATTTATGGGGTTTTATGGGTTTTATGGGGTTTTATGGGGATTTATGGGGTTTTATGGGGATTTATGGGGATTTATGGGGTTTTATGGGGATTTATGGGGTTTTGTGGGGTTTTATGGGGATTTATGGGGTTTTATGGGGTTTTATGGGGATTTATGGGGTTTTATGGGGTTTTATGGGGTTTTAGGGGGTTTTATGGGGTTTTAAGGGGTTTTAGGGGGTTTTATGGGGATTTATGGGGATTTATGGGGTTTTATGGGGTTTTATGGGGATTTATGGGGATTTATGGGGTTTTATGGGGTTTTATGGGGATTTATGGGGATTTATGGGGTTTTATGGGGATTTATGGGGTTTTATGGGGATTTATGGGGTTTTATGGGGTTTTAGGGGGGTTTTATGGGGTTTATGGGGTTTTATGGGGTTTTATGGGTTTTTTTTGGGGTTTTATGGGGATTTATGGGGTTTTATGGGGATTTATGGGGATTTATGGGGTTTTATGGGGTTTTATGGGGTTTTATGGGGATTTATGGGGTTTTATGGGGTTTATGGGGTTTTATGGGGTTTATGGGATTTTATGGGGTTTTATGGGGATTTATGGGGATTTATGGGTTTTTATGGGGTTTTATGGGGTTTTATGGGGTTTTATGGGGATTTATGGGGTTTTAAGGGGATTTATGGGGTTTTATGGGGTTTTATGGGGATTTATGGGGATTTATGGGGTTTTATGGGATTTATGGGGTTTTATGGGGATTTATGGGGATTTATGGGGATTTATGGGGATTTATGGGGATTTATGGGGTTTTATGGGGTTTTATGGGGATTTATGGGGTTTAATGGTTTTAATGGGGATTTATGGGGTTTTATGGGGATTTATGGGGTTTTATGGGGATTTATGGGGTTTTATGGGGATTTATGGGGTTTTAAGGGGATTTATGGGGTTTTATGGGGTGTTTATGGGGATTTATGGGGATTTATGGGGTTTTATGGGGGTTTTATGGGGATTTATGGGGATTTATGGGGATTTATGGGGATTTATGGGGATTTATGGGGTTTTGTGGGGTTTTATGGGGATTTATGGGGTTTATGGGGTTTTATGGGGTTCTATGGGGATTTATGGTTGTTTTATGGGGTATTATGGGGTTTTATGGGGTTTTATGGGGATTTATGGGGTTTTATGGGGATTTATGGGGATTTATGGGGTTTTATGGGTTTTTATGGGGTTTTGTGGGGTTTTATGGGGATTTATGGGGTTTTATGGGGTTCTATGGGGTTTTATGGGGCGCTGACGCACGGGTTCAATGGCGGCCGCTTCTCCTTTGTCGCCCTTCAGGCCTCGCACCACCTTGGGGGGGGGGGAGGGAACAGGACGCTCGTTAACGAGGCCGCCTTAATTAAGCAGCCCCGTTAATTAAGCAGGGGCGCCGTGCCACATTTCTGTAGGGGTCCCCAACCCCACCCACATCCACAGGGACCCCTCCCCCCGGTTTCTGTAGGGGAAACACCCCCCCCCCCCCCCATATCTATAGGGGAACCCCCATTTCTATAGGGGATCCCTCCCCACTTCTATGGGGTCCCCTATGGAAATTTCTAGAGGGGAAAATGGCCCCTCCCCCTGCTTTTCTATAGGGGACTCCCCCCATTTCTATAGGGGACAGCCCCCCCCCCCCCTTTCCTATAGGGGACTAGGGGACCCCTCCCCCCATTTCTATAGGGGAAAATGCCCCTTCCCCCCTCCCCCCCATTCCTATAGGGGTCCCCCTATTTCCTATAGGGGATCCCCTCCCTCCCAGTTCTATAGGGACACCCCTCCCATTTCTATAGGAGACCCTCCAGTTCTACAGGGGACCCCTCCCCCCCCCATTCCTATGGGACCCCCCCTATTCCTATAGGGGACCCCCCCCACCTCCTATAGCCCCCCCCCCTTCCTCTAGGGGTCCCCCCAGTTCTATAGGGGACCCCTCCCCCTATACCACCCCACCCCCCCACCCCATCCCCCGGTTGCCATGACAACGCACTCACCGCCCCGTGCCGCACCCGCTGCCATGTCGCTCTGCGGCCGCTCGGGGGCGCAGCGCTGCCGGGAGACAGAACAGCGCCCCATAGCGGCGCGGGGGTCCGACCACAGCAGCAGCTCCTGAACTGCGCCCTGCAACGGCAACGCGGCGCCCCATAGAGACCCATAGGGACCCATAGAGCTTCATAGCAACCCATAGAGCTTCATAGAGCCCCACAGAACCGCATAGAGACCCATAGCGACCCATAGAGATCCATAGAGCCCCATAGAGCCCCATGGCGCCCCATAGAGCCCCATAGAGATCCTTAGAGCCCCATAGAGCCGCATGGCGCCCCATAGAGCCCCATAGAGAACCCATAGAGCCCCATAGAGACCCATAGAACCCCTCCACCCTTATAACCTCCCAGCCCCATAGAACCCCCTGGAATCCCATAGAACCCTTGCCCCAGCCCCATAGAACCCCACAGAACCCCACCACCCCATAACTGCAAGCCCCATAGAAGCCCCCCAGCCCCATAGATCCCCAGACCCCAATAGAACCCCTCCACCCCACAACCCCCCAGCCCCATAGAACCCCTCCACCCCATAACTCCCCAGCCCCATAGAACCCCATAGAACCCCACCACCCCATAGCCCCCAGCCCCATAGAACCCCATAGAACCCCTCCACCCCACAACCCCCCAGCCCCATAGATCCCCCAGACCCTTATAGAACCCCTCCACCCCATAACTCCCCAGTCCCATAGAACCCCCAGATCCCCATAGAACCCCACAACCCCCCAGCCCCATAGAACCCCATAACTCCCCAGCCCCATAGAACCCTACAACCCCCCAGCCCCATAGAACCCCATAACTCCCCAGCCCCATAGGACCCCACAACCCCCCAGCCCCATAGAACCCCATAACTCCCCAGCCCCATAGGACCCCACAACCCCCCAGCCCCATAGAACCCCATAACTCCCCAGCCCCATAGGACCCCACAACCCCCCAGCCCCATAGAACCCCATAACTCCCCAGCCCCATAGGACCCCACAACCCCCCAGCCCCATAGAACCCCATAACTCCCCAGCCCCATAGAACCCCACAACCCCCCAGCCCCATAGAACCCCATAACTCCCCAGCCCCATAGGACCCCACAACCCCCCAGCCCCATAGAACCCCATAACTCCCCAGCCCCATAGGACCCCACAACCCCCCAGCCCCATAGAACCCCATAACTCCCCAGCCCCATAGGACCCCACAATCCCCCAGCCCCGTAGAACCCCATAGAACCCCGTAACTCCTCAGCCCCATCGAACCCCATAGAACCCCACAACCTCCCAGCCCCACAGAAGCCCCCCAAACCCCCCCCCCCCCTCAGCCCCCCCCCCCATACCCTAAATCCACCCCCTTGGGGTTTCCCGATCCCGATGACCCCCTTGGGATGGGGGCGGCCGAAGAGGAGGAGGAGGAGATTTGGGGTCGCAATGGGGCGCGACCCCATAGGGCGGCAGTCCAGGTGTAGGGAGAGCGCAGAGCCACGCAGGGCCAGCACCAGCGAGTGCCACCTGCAGGGGGTCACAGTGGGGTCACATTGGGGTCACGGGGTCACAGAGGGGTTATGGGGTCATGGGGTTGTGCAGGGGTTATGGGGTCATGGGGTCATGGAGGGGTTATGGGGTCATGGGGCTGTGCAGGGGTGCAGGGGTTATGGGGTTATGGGGTCATGGGGTTGTGCAGGGGATATGGGGTCATGGGGCTGTGCAGGGGATATGGGGTCATGGGGTTGTGCAGGGGTGCAGGGGTTATGGGGTCATGGGGTTGTGCAGGGGTCATGGGGTCATGGAGGGGTTATGGGGTCATGGGGTTGTGCAGGGGATATGGGGTTATTGAGGTCATGGGGGTCTTGGAGGGGTCATAGGGGTTGTGGAGGAGTCACAGGGTCATGGGGTCACAGAGGGGATATGGGGTCATGGAGGGGTTATGGGGTCATGGAGGGGTTATGGGGTCATGGGGCTGTGCAGGGGTTATGGGGTCATGGAGGGGTTATGGGGTCATGGGGTTGTGCAGGGGATATGGGGTCACGGAGGGGTTATGGGGTCATGGGGTTATGGAGGGGTTATGGGGCCATGGAGGGGTTATGGGGTCATGGGGTTGTGCAGGGGATATGGGGTCATTGGGGTCATGGGGGGTCTTGGAGGGGTCATAGGGGTCGTGGAGGAGTCACAGGGTCATGGGGTCACGGAGGGGATATGGGGTCATGGAGGGGTTATGGGGTCATGGGGTTATGGAGGGGTTATGGGGTCATGGAGGGGTTATGGGGTCATGGGGTTGTGCAGGGGTTATGGGGTCATGGGGTTGTGCAGGGGTTATGGGGTCATGGAGGGGTTATGGGGTCATGGGGTCATGGAGGGGTTATGGGGTCATGCAGGGGTTATGGGGTCATGGGGTTGTGCAGGGGATATGGGGTTATTGGGGTCATGGGGTTGTGCAGGGGATATGGGGTTATTGGGGTCATGGGGGGTCTTGGAGGGGTCATAGGGGTCGTGGAGGAGTCACAGGGTCATGGGGTCACGGAGGGGATATGGGGTCATGGAGGGGTTATGGGGTCATGGGGTTATGGAGGGGTTATGGGGTCATGGGGTCATGGAGGGGTTATGGGGTCATGGGGTCATGGAGGGGTTATGGGGTCATGGAGGGGTTATGGGGTCATGGGGCTGTGCAGGGGTTATGGGGTCATGGAGGGGTTATTGGGGTCATGGGGTTGTGCAGGGGATATGGGGTTATTGGGGTCATGGGGGGTCTTGGAGGGGTCATAGGGGTCGTGGAGGAGTCACAGGGTCATGGGGTCACGGAGGGGATATGGGGTCATGGAGGGGTTATGGGGTCATAGGGAGTCACGGATGGGTTATGGGGTCATGGGGTTGTGCAGGGAATATGGGGTCATGGGGTCATGGAGGGGTTATGGGGTCATGGGGTTGTGCAGGGGTTATGGGGTCATGGAGGGGTTATGGGGTTATGGGGTCATGGAGGGGTTTTGGGGTCATGGGGTTGTGCAGGGGATATGGGGTTATGGGGTCATGGGGGGTCTTGGAGGGGTCATAGGGGTCGTGGAGGAGTCACAGGGTCATGGGGTCACAGAGGGGATATGGGGTCATGGAGGGGTTATGGGGTCATGGGGTTGTGCAGGGGTTATGGGGTCATGGAGGGGTTATGGGGTCATGGGGTCATGGAGGGGTTATGGGGTCATGGAGGGGTTATGGGGTCATGGGGTCATGGAGGGGTTATGGGGTCATGGAGGGGTTATGGGGTCATGGGGTTGTGCAGGGGTTATGGGGTCATGGGGTTGTGCAGGGGTTATGGGGTCATGGAGGGGTTATGGGGTCATGGGGTCATGGAGGGGTTTTGGGGTCATGGGGTTGTGCAGGGGTTATGGGGTCATGGAGGGGTTATGGGGTTATGGGGTCATGGAGGGGTTTTGGGGTCATGGGGTCACGGAGGGGATATGGGGTCATGGAGGGGTTATGGGGTCATGGGGTTGTGCAGGGGTCATGGGGTCATGGAGGGGATATGGGGTCATGGAGGGGTTATGGGGTCATGGGGTTGTGCAGGGAATATGGGGTTATGGGGTTGTGCAGGGGTTATGGGGTCATGGAGGGGTTATGGGGTCATGCAGGGGTTATGGGGTCATGGGGTTGTGCAGGGGATATGGGGTTATTGGGGTCATGGGGGGTCTTGGAGGGGTCATAGGGGTCATGGAGGAGTCACAGGGTCATGGGGTCACGGAGGGGATATGGGGTCATGGAGGGGTTATGGGGTCATGGGGTTGTGCAGGGGTTATGGGGTCATGGGGTTGTGCAGGGGATATGGGGTAATTGGGGTCATGGGGGGTCTTGGAGGGGTCATAGGGGTCGTGGAGGAGTCACAGGGTCATGGGGTCACGGAGGGGATATGGGGTCATGGAGGGGTTATGGGGTCATGGGGTCATGGAGGGGTTATGGGGTCATGGGGTCATGGAGGGGTTATGGGGTCATGGGGTTGTGCAGGGGTTATGGGGTCATGGAGGGGTTATGGGGTCATGGAGGGGTTATGGGGTCATGGGGTTGTGCAGGGGTTATGGGGTCATGGAGGGGTTATGGGGTCATGGGGTCATGGAGGGGTTATGGGGTCATGGAGGGGTTATGGGGTCATGGAGGGGTTATGGGGTCATGGGGCTGTGCAGGGGTTATGGGGTCATGGAGGGGTTATGGGGTCATGGGGTTGTGCAGGGGTTATGGGGTCATGGGGTCATGGAGGGGTTATGGGGTCATGGGGTTGTGCAGGGGTTATGGGGTCATGGAGGGGTTATGGGGTCATGGGGTTATGGAGGGGTTATGGGGTCATGGAGGGGTTATGGGGTCATGGGGTTATGGAGGGGTTATGGGGTCATGGAGGAGTTATGGGGTCATGGGGTTATGGAGGGGTTATGGGGTCATGGAGGGGTTATGGGGTCATGGGGTCATGGAGGGGTTATGGGGTCATGGGGCTGTGCAGGGGTTATGGGGTCATGGAGGGGTTATGGGGTCATGGGGTTGTGCAGGGGATATGGGGTTATTGGGGTCATGGGGGGTCTTGGAGGGGTCGTAGGGGTCGTGGAGGAGTCACAGGGTCATGGGGTCACGGAGGGGATATGGGGTCATGGAGGGGTTATGGGGTCATGGGGTCATGGAGGGGTTATGGGGTCATGGGGTCATGGAGGGGTTATGGGGTCATGGGATTGTGCAGGGGATATGGGGTCATGGGGCTCTCTGGGGCTCTATAGGGTGCCATGGGTCCCTATAGGGGGCTATAGGGCTCTACAGCGTGCCATGGGGCCCTAGAGGGTGCCATGGGGCCCTATAGGGTGCTCTCGGGCACATCCCCTACCGTCCATCGGCGATGCGGACGTTGCTGAAGTGCAGGCGGTGCTGAGCTGTGGGGCGGCCGGCCCCATCGTCATCATCATCGCTGACCCCATAGGACAGGCTGAGCCATGTGGGGCCCAGCCGGACCCCAAAGTGCCGCCCCACGGCGCCGTCCTGAACCCAAAGCAGCGGAACCGAAGAGCCGGGATCCAAACGGAGCAGAACCGAGAGGGCAAAGCCTGAATGGAGCGGCCCTATGGGGCAGGTGTGGGTCAGTGCTGCCCCATAGATCCCGTAAGAACACATCCCATAATAGCAGCGGCCCTATGGGGCAGGTGTGGGTCAGTGCTGCCCCATAGATCCCCTAAGAGCAGCCCCACACATCCCATAATAGCAGTGGCCCTATGGGGCAGGTGTGGGTCAGTGCTGCCCCATAGATCCCGTAAGAGCAGCCCCACACATCCCATAATAGCAGCGGCCCTATGGGGCAGGTGTGGGTCAGTGCTGCCCCATAGATCCCATAAGAACACATCCCATAATAGCAGTGGCCCTATGGGGCAGGTGTGGGTCAGTGCTGCCCCATAGATCCCGTAAGAATACATCCCATAATAGCAGTGGCCCTATGGGGCAAGTGTGGGTCAGTGCTGCCCCATAGATCCCGTAAGAACACATCCCATAATAGCAGCGGCCCTATGGGGCCATGTGTCCCCACGATCACAACCTTTGACCTCTGACCCCATGACCCTCGAATGCCTGATCCTATGACCCCCAACCCCATTCCAACCCCATTACCCCAAGCTGTGACCTCTGACCTCGTGACCCCATGATCCCCTTCCCCAGCCTCAACTCCACCCTGTGACCCCGTGACCCTTGACCCCTGACCCCATGATCCAATAACCCTGATCCCCCGACCTCCAATCCCATCACCCCAATCCCATCCCAGCCCCGTGACCTCTGACCCCATGACCCCTGACCCCCAACCTCACATCCCCAATACCCACCCCCCTGACCCCAACCCCCTCCCAACTCTGTGACCTCTGACCCTAGGACCCCGACCGCCTGACCTCTGACCCCCCCCATCCCCACAGCCCCCATCCCCAACCCCACGACCTCTGACCCCATGACCCCATAACCCCTGACCCTGTGACCCCCAACCCCATGATCCCCATCCCCCTCCCAACCCCACAACTTCTGACCCCATAACCCCTGACCCCCAAACCCATGCCCCCCCAACCTCATGAACCCCAACCTGTGACCCCAACCCCCTCCCAATCCCATGACCTCTGACCTTGTGACCTCTGACCCCATGACCTCACCTCATACCCCATGACCCCATGACCCCTGAGCCCCTGTCCCCCAACCCCATGACCCCCATCCCCAACCCCACACCCCCCAACCTGATGATCTCTGACTCTGTGACCCCTGACCGCCTGACCTCTGACCCCGTGACCCCATAGCCCCTGATCCCCTGACCCCCAACCCCACGACCCCCCATCCCCAACCCCGCGACCTTTGACCCCATGACCCCCCATTCCCTATCCCAATGCACCCCTGTGCCCCCCAACCCCCTTTCAATCCCGTGACCCCCAACCTCAACGCCCCACCCTCGACTCCTTGACCCCGTGACCCCTGACCCCGTGACCCCTGACCCCGTGACCCCTCTTACCGTTCAGGATCTGCCTGGTGGGGGCGCTGAGCCTGGCGTTGGGGGCGATGCTGAAAGCGCTGCCGCTATGGGGGCAAACGCCGGGGGTCGCCGTCACCCCCAGGGGGCGCTCGTGAGCACCCAGAGCCCGCAGCACGTCCAGGGGGGCTGCGGGGGGAAACGCGGGGTCAGATGGGGGGCTGTGGGGTGGATATGGGGTCCATGGGGTGATTTATGGGTGTTGTGGGGTGCTATGGGGTGATTTATGGGGTGCTATGGGGTGATTTATGCGGTGATCTATGGGTGTTGTGGGGTGCTATAGGGGCTATGGGGAGCTATGGGGGGGGTGCCATGGGGTGAGCTGTGGGGTGCTATGGGTCTCCGTCACCCCCAGGGGGCGCTCGTGGGCACCCCGAGCCTGCAGCGCATCCAGGCGGGCTGCGGGGGGAAACGCGGGGTCAGGTGGGGGGCTGTGGAGCCATATGGGGGGTATGGGGTGCTGTGGGGTGATTTATGGGGTGCTATGGGGTGCTATGGGGTGATTTATGGGGTGATTTATGGGGGGTATGGGGTGCTATGGGGTGATTTATGGGGTGCTGTAGGGTGATTTATGGGGTGATTTATGGGGTGATTTATGGGGTGCTATGGGGTGATTTATGGGGTGATTTATGGGGTGCTATGGGGTGATTTATGGGGTGCTGTGGGGTGATTTATGGGGTGATTTATGGGGTGATTTATGGGGTGCTATGGGGTGATTTATGGGGTGATTTATGGGGTGCTATGGGGTGATTTATGGGGTGCTGTGGGGTGACTTATGGGGTGCTATGGGGTGATTTATGGGGTGATCTATGGGGTGTTGTGGGGTGATTTATGGGCTGCTATGGGGTGATTTATGGGGTGCTATGGGGTGATTTATGGGGTGCTATGAGGTGCTATGGGGTGATTTATGGGGTGCTATGGGGTGATTTATGGGGTGCTATGAGGTGCTATGGGGTGATTTATGGGGTGCTGTGGGGTGACTTATGGGGTGCTATGGGGTGATTTATGGGGTGATTTATGGGGTGATTTATGGGGTGCTGTGGGGTGATTTATGGGGTGCTATGGGGTGCTATGGGGTGATTTATGGGGTGATTTATGGGGTGCTGTGGGGTGCTATGGGGTGATTTATGGGGTGCTGTGGGGTGATTTATGGGGTGATTTATGGGGTGCTATGGGGTGATTTATGGGGTGCTGTGGGGTGATTTATGGGGTGATTTATGGGGTGCTATGGGGTGATTTATGGGGTGCTGTGGGGTGATTTATGGGGTGATTTATGGGGTGATTTATGGGGTGCTATGGGGTGATTTATGGGGTGATTTATGGGGTGATTTATGGGGTGATTTATGGGGTGCTGTGGGGTGATTTATGGGGTGATTTATGGGGTGCTATGGGGTGATTTATGGGGTGCTATGGGGTGCTGTGGGGTGATTTATGGGGTGATTTATGGGGTGATTTATGGGGTGATTTATGGGGTGATTTATGGGGTGATTTATGGGGTGATTTATGGGGTGACACGGGGTGCTCTGGGATGCTATGGGTCGATCTGTGGGGTGCAATGGGTCTCCGTCACCCGCAGGGGGCGCTCCTGAGCACCCCGAGCCTGCAGCGCATCCAGGGCGGCTGCGGCGCTGTTGATGTCTGGGGTCCGTCTGTCTGTCCGTCCCTCAGTGCAGCCATTCTTTGGGGTCTGTCCGTCTGTCTGTCCGTCCCTCAGTTCAGCCATTCTTTGGGGTCTGTCTGTCTACCTGTCCCATAATGGGGTCTGTCCGTCTGTCCCTCCCTCAATGCAGCCATTCTTTGGGGCCTGTCCGTCTGTCTGTCCCTCAGTGCGGCCATTCTTTGGGGCCTGTCCGTCTGTCTGTCCCTCCCTCAGTGCAGCCATTCTTTGGGGTCTGTCCGTCTGTCCATCCTAGAATGGGGTCTGTCGGTCTGTCCCCCTCACAATGCAGCCATTCTTTGGGTTCTGTCCGTCTGTCTGTCCATCCCTCAATGGCGCCGTTGTTTGGGCTCTGTCCGTCCGTCCGTCCCTCAATGGGGTCCGTCGGTCCGTCCGCCCCACAATGGGGCCATTCTTTGGGGTCCGTCCGTCTGTCCGTCCCGCTGGCGGCGCTCCCAGCCCCGCACACAGGCGCCGTTCTTTGGCGGATGGACGGACGGACGGACGGAAAAGCCATTAAAATATTATGGGATGCAGAACGGAAACCGGGGGGGGGGGAGGGGAGGGGGAACTGTGGGGGCACAGCGAGGGGGATCCATAGGGGATCTGTGGGGGGTCTATAGGGGATCTATAGGGCACAGCTATGGGGCACAGCTAGGGGGATCCATAGGGGATCTGTGGGGGGTCTATAGGGGATCTATAGGGCACAGCTATGGGGCACAGCTAGGGGGCCTATAGGGGATCTATGGGGGATCCATAGGGGATCTGTGGGGGGTCTATAGGGGATCTATAGGGCACAGCTATGGGGCACAGCTAGGGGGCTCCAAATGGGATCTATGGGGGATCTATAGGGGATCTGTGGGGGGGTCTATAGCAGATCTATAGGGCACAGCTATGGGGCACAGCTAGGGGGATCCATAGAGGATATGTGGGGGGTCTATAGGGGATCTATAGGGCACAGCTATGGGGCACAGCTAGGGGGATCCATAGGGGATCTGTGGGGGGTCTATAGGGGATCTGTGGGGGGTCTATAGGGGATCTATAGGGCACAGCTACGGGGCACAGCTAGGGGGCTCCAAATGGGATCTATGGGGGATCTATAGGGGATCTGTGGGTGATCTATAGGGGATCTGTGGGGGGGTCTATAGCAGATCTATAGGGCACAGCTATGGGGCACAGCTAGGGGGATCCATAGAGGATATGTGGGGGGTCTATAGGGGATCTATAGGGCACAGCTCTGGGGCACAGCTAGGGGGCTCCAAATGGGATCTATGGGGGATCTATAGGGGATCTGTGGGGGATCTATAGGGGATCTGTGGGGGGTCTATAGGGGATCTATAGGGCACAGCTATGGGGCACAGCTAGGGGGCTCCAAATGGGATCTATGGGGGATCTATAGGGGATCTGAGGGGGGTCTATAGGGGATCTATAGGGCACAGCTATGGGGCACAGCTAGGGGGCTCCAAATGGGATCTATGGGGGATCTATAGGGGATCTATGGGGGATCTGTGGGGGATCTGTGGGGGATCTATAGGGGATCTATAGGGCACAGCTATGGGGCACAGCTAGGGGGATCCATAGGGGATCTGTGGGGGGTCTATAGGGGATCTATAGGGCACAGCTATGGGGCACAGCTAGGGGGATCCATAGGGGATCTGTGGGGGGTCTATAGGGGATCTGTGGGGGGTCTATAGGGGATCTATAGGGCACAGCTACGGGGCACAGCTAGGGGGCTCCAAATGGGATCTATGGGGGATCTATAGGGGATCTGTGGGTGATCTATAGGGGATCTGTGGGGGGGTCTATAGCAGATCTATAGGGCACAGCTATGGGGCACAGCTAGGGGGATCCATAGAGGATATGTGGGGGGTCTATAGGGGATCTATAGGGCACAGCTCTGGGGCACAGCTAGGGGGCTCCAAATGGGATCTATGGGGGATCTATAGGGGATCTGTGGGGGATCTATAGGGGATCTGTGGGGGGTCTATAGGGGATCTATAGGGCACAGCTATGGGGCACAGCTAGGGGGCTCCAAATGGGATCTATGGGGGATCTATAGGGGATCTGAGGGGGGTCTATAGGGGATCTATAGGGCACAGCTATGGGGCACAGCTAGGGGGCTCCAAATGGGATCTATGGGGGATCTATAGGGGATCTATGGGGGATCTGTGGGGGATCTGTGGGGGATCTATAGGGGATCTATAGGGCACAGCTATGGGGCACAGCTAGGGGGATCCATAGGGGATCTGTGGGGGGTCTATAGGGGATCTATAGGGCACAGCTATGGGGCACAGCTAGGGGGCTCCAAATGGGATCTATGGGGGATCTATAGGGGATCTGTGGGGGGTCTGTAGCAGATCTATAGGGCACAGCTATGGGGCACAGCTAGGGGGATCCATAGGGGATCTGTGGGGGATCTATAGGGGATCTGTAGGGGGTCTATAGGGGATCTATAGGAGATCTGTGGGGGATCTATAGGGGGCTCCATAGGGGATCTATGAGGGAACTGTGGGGGGTCTATAAGGCACAGCTATGGGGCTCCATAGGGGATCTATAGGGGATCTGTGGGGGATTCATAGGGGATCTATGGGGATCTATGGGGGGTCTATAGGGCACAGCTATGGGGCTCCATAGGGGATCTATGGGGGATTTATGGGGGTTCTATGGGGGCTCCATAGGGGATCTGTGGGGGATCCATAGGGGATCTATAAGGCACAGTTATGGGGCACAGCTATGCGGGATGGATAGGGGCTCTATAGGGGATCTAAAGGGGACCTATAGGGCACAGCTATGGGGTTCTATAGGGGATCTATAGGGTACAGCTATGGGGCTCTATAGGGATTGTCTTATAGGACACCATAGGGTCCCATATCCCTATATGGCCTCAATCCTTTGTATGACCCCAGATGCCCTATAGGGCTCCCAGTCCCCTATATGTCCCCAAATCCCCTATAGGGCTCCAAATCCCAAATGCCCCCAATCCCCTACAGGGCCCCCAATCCCCTATAGAGTCCCCAGTCCCTTATATTGCCCCAAAGCCCCTATAGCGCTCAAAACCCTAAATGCCCCCAATCCCCTATAGGGCCCCCAAACCCTTATAGGGTCTCATATCCCCTATAGGGCCCCCAATCCCCTATATGTCTCTAAATCCCCTGCAGGGCCCCTAATCCTCTATAGGGCCCTCAATCCCCTATAAGGGCCCCAAAACCCCAAATGCCCCCAATCCCTTATAGGGCCCCCAATCCCCTATAGGGCCCCCAACCTTATATTGCCTCAAAGCCCCTATAAGGACCCCAATCCCTTATAGGGCCCCCAATCCCCTATAGGGCCCCCAATCCCCTATAAGGACCCCAATCCCTTATAGGGCCCCCAATCCCCTATAGGGCCCCCAACCTTATATTGCCTCAAAGCCCCTATAAGGACCCCAATCCCTTATAGGGCCCCCAATCCCCTATAGGGCCCCCAATCCCCTATAGGGCCCCCAATCCCCTATAAGGACCCCAATCCCTTATAGGGCCCCCAATCCCCTATAGGGCCCCCAACCTTATATTGCCTCAAAGCCCCTATAAGGACCCCAATCCCTTATAGGGCCCCCAATTCCCTATAGGGCCCCCAACCTTATATTGCCTCAAAGCCCCTATAGGGCCCCCAATCCCTTATAGGGCCCCCAATCCCCTATAGGGCCCCCAATCCCCTATAGGGCCCCCAACCTTATATTGCCTCAAAGCCCCTATAAGGACCCCAATCCCTTATAGGGCCCCCCAATCCCCTATAGGGCCCCCAATCCCTTATAGGGCCCCCAATCCCAATCCTGTTCCCAATCTCAAAGAATTTCCATTGATGGGGTGGGAGGGGGGGGCAGGCTATAGGGTCAGAAGGGCTGGTATATAGGGTCAGGTGGGTTATAGGGCCAGGGGTTGTATATAGGGCTGGGGGGGTGGTATATAGGATATAGGATGGGGTGGGTATAGGGATGGGGGGGGGGGGGGTGGTATACAGGGTCAGGGGGAGATAAATAGGGCCACAGGGGGTGTATAGGGCCGGAGAGAATGGTGTATAGGGTCATGGGGGGATATATAGGGTCGCGAGGGGTATATAGGGTCAGAGGGGGTATAGGGATGGGAGGGGGAGTGGTATATAGGGTCAGAGGGGGATAAAGGGTTGGGAGTGGTATACAGGGTTCAGGGAGGGTATATAGGATCGGGGGATGTATATAGGGTGTATATAGGGCCGTGGTATAGGGCTGGGGGAGGGATATATAAGGTCAGGGGTGGTATATAGGGTCGGGGGGGTACATAGAGACAGAGGGGGGATATAGGGCTGGGGGACATATAGGGGCGGGGAGGAGATGGTATATAGGGCCATGGAGAGTAGCATATAGGGTCAGGGGGTGGATATAGGGTCAAAGAGGGTATATAGGGTTGGGGGAGGGATATAGGGTCAGGGGGAGATCATAAGGTCAGGGGGGGTATATAGGGTCGGGGGGGGATATAGGGTCAGGGGGTGGATATAGGGTCAGGAGGAGGATATAAGGACGGGGGTGTATATAGGGTCAGGGGGAGGATGTAGAGTCAGGGGGGATATAGGGTTGGGGGGTATATAGGATCGAGGGGGATATAGGGTCAGGAGGATATAGGGTCAGGGGGATATAGGGTTGGGGAGAACATATGGTCAAGGGAAAATATAGGGTCAGGGGAAGATATAGGGTCAGGAGGGATGTAGGGTTGGGAGGGGTATATAGGGTCAGGGGGAGGATATAGAGTCAGGGAGGATATAGGGTCAGGGGGGATATAGGGACGGGGCGGTACAGGGTCAGGAGGGATATAGGGTCAGGGGATGATATAGGATTGGGGGGGGGCAAATAGGGTCGGGGATATAGGGTCGGGGCGATATAGGGTCAGAGGGAGGATATAGGGTCAGAGGGAGGATATAGGGTCAGAGGGAGGATATAGGGTCAGGGAGACAATATAGGGTCAGGGAGGCATATAGGGTCGGGGAGAGGATATGGGGTCGGGGGGGATATAGGGTCGGGAGGGGGATATAGGGTCAGGGGGAAGATATAGGATTAGGGGGGGTATATAGGGTCAGGGGTGGATATAGGATCAGGGGATATAGGGGCAGGGGGGAATAGGGCTGAGGGAGGGGGATATAGGGTGGGGGTGGACTGGGCTGTACTGGGCTGTACGGGGTTATACTGGGCTGTACTGGTTTATACTGGGATGTACTGGGCTGTACTGGGCTGTACTGGTTCATACTGGGAGGCATGGGGCTGTACTGGGCTGTACGGGGTTATACTGGGCTGTACTGGTTTATACTGGGATGTATGGGGCTGTAATGGGCCGTACTGGGTTATACTGGGCTGTACTGGTTTATACTGGGATGTATGGGGCTGTACTGGGCCGTACTGGGTTATACTGGGCTGTACTGGTTTATACTGGGATGTATGGGGCTGTACTGGGCCGTACTGGGTTATACTGGGCTGTACTGGTTTATACTGGGATGTATGGGGCTGTAATGGGCCGTACTGGGTTATACTGGGCTGTACTGGTTTATACTGGGATGTATGGGGCTGTAATGGGCTGTACTGGGTTATACTGGGCTGTACTGGTTTATACTGGGATGTATGGGGCTGTAATGGGCCGTACTGGGTTATACTGGGCTGTACTGGTTTATACTGGGATGTATGGGGCTGTAATGGGCTGTACTGTTCATATGGGGTCATATATGAGGTCACATATGGGGTCATATATGAGGTCACATATGGGGTCATATATGAGGTTACATATGGGTCATATATGAGGTCACACATGGGGTCATATATGGGATCACATATGGGGTTATATATGGGGTCACGTATGGGGTTATATATGGGGTTATGTATGGGGTCGTATATGGGGTCACATATGGGGTTATATATGGGGTCACATATGGGGTTATATATGGGGTTACGTATGGGGTCATATACGGGGTCACATATGGGGTTACGTATGGGGTTATATATGGGGTTACATATGGGGTCATATATGGGGTCATATATGGGGTCACATATGGGGTTATATATGGGGTCACATATGGGGTTATATATGGGGTTACATATGGGGTCATATATGGGGTCACATATGGGGTCACATATGGGGTTATATATGGGGTTACGTATGGGGTCATATATGGGATCACGTATGGGGTTATATATGGGGTCACGTATGGGGTTATATATGGGGTTATGCATGGGGTCATATATGGGATCACATATGGGGTTATATATGGGGTCACATATGGGGTTATATATGCGGTTACGTATGGGGTTATATATGGGGTTACATATGGGGTCATATATGGGGTCACATATGGGGTTATATATGGGGTTATATATGGGGTTATATATGGGGTTACATATGGGGTTATATATGGGGTCACATATGGGGTTATATATGGGGTTACGTATGGGGTCATATATGGGATCACATGTGGGGTTATATATGGGGTCACATATGGGGTTATATATGGGGTTACGTATGGGGTCATATATGGGGCCACATATGGGGTTATATATGGGGTCACATATGGGGTTATATATGGGGTTATGTATGGGGTCGTATATGGGGCCACATATGGGGTTATATATGGGGTCACATATGGGGTTATATATGGGGTTACGTATGGGGTCATATATGGGGTCACATATGGGGTTATATATGGGGTTACATATGGGGTCATATACAGGGTCATATATGGGGTCACATATAGGGTTATATATGGGGTTATGTATGGGGTCATATATGGGGTCACATATGGGGGTTATATATGGGGATATGTGGAAACATATGGGACATATAGGAGGCATATAGGAAGTACATAGGAACGTTTAAGGGATATATAGGGGCATATAGGAATGTATACTGCACATATAAGAAATATATGGGGGATGTACGGGGAATATATAGGAGACATACGGGGACATATAGGGAATATTTGGGGACATATGGGGACACATAGTGGATATATAGGGACATATGGGGACATGAAGGCCCATATAGGGGCCATATAGGGGATATATAGGGGCCATATAGGGGATATATAGGGACATATGGGGACATATAGGGCCATATAGGGGACACATAGGGGATATATAGGGACATATGGGGAAATATTGGGCCATATAGGGGACATATGGGGACATATGGGGCCATATGGCGACATAAAGGGCCATATAGGGGATATATGGGGACATATGGGGACATATAGGGCCATATAGGGGACATATAGGGGACTTATGGGGCCATATGGGGACAAATAGTGGATATATAGGGACATATGGGGAAATATTGGGCCATATAGGGGACATATGGGGACATATGGCAACACAAGGGGCCATATAGGCGACATATGGGGATACATAGGGCCATATAGGGGACATATAGGAGGCATATAGGGCCATATGGGGCCACATAAGGCCATACAAGGTCATATAGGGACGTATAGGGCCATATAGGATCATATGGGGCCATGTCTGCCCATACGGCACCGTGGGGTCCCGGGGGTCCCACTGCACGTCTGCCACTGCTCCCAGTGCTCCCAGTCCATCCCAGTTCATCCCAATGCATCCCAGTTCATCCCAGTCCATCCCAGTGCTCCCAGTGCTCCCAGTCCATCCCAGTTCATCCCAATGCATCCCAGTTCATCCCAGTTCATCCCAGTCCATCCCAGTCCATCCCAGTGCATCCCAGTGCATCCCAGTCCATCCCAGTCCACCCCAGTTCATCCCAGTTCATCCCAGTCCATCCCAGTCCATCCCAGTTCATCCCAGTGCATCCCAGTCCATCCCAGTTCATCCCAGTCCATCCCAGTCCATCCCAGTGCTCCCAGTCCATCCCAGTCCATCCCAGTTCATCCCAATGCATCCCAGTCCATCCCAGTTCATCCCAGTTCATCCCAGTGCATCCCAGTCCATCCCAGTTCATCCCAGTGCATCCCAGTCCATCCCAGTGCTCCCAGTCCATCCCAGTCCATCCCAGTGCATCCCAGTTCATCCCAGTCCATCCCAGTTCATCCCAGTCCATCCCAGTCCACCCCAGTTCATCCCAGTTCATCCCAGTCCATCCCAGTGCTCCCAGTCCATCCCAGTGCATCCCAGTCCATCCCAGTTCATCCCAGTCCATCCCAGTCCACCCCAGTTCATCCCAGTCCATCCCAGTTCATCCCAGTCCATCCCAGTGCTCCCAGTCCATCCCAGTGCATCCCAGTTCATCCCAGTCCATCCCAGTCCACCCCAGTTCATCCCAGTTCATCCCAGTTCATCCCAGTCCATCCCAGTGCTCCCAGTCCATCCCAGTCCATCCCAGTCCATCCCAGTCCCTCCCAGTCCATCCCAGTCCATCCCAGTCCATTCCAGTATATCCCAGTCCATCCCAGTTCATCCCAGTTCATCCCAGTATATCCCAGTTCATCCCAGTCCATTCCAGTATATCCCAGTTCATCCCAGTCCATCCCAGTGCTCCCAGTCCATCCCAGTGTTCCCAGTTCATCCCGGTCCCTCCCACTCCATCCCAGTATATCCCAGTTCATCCCAGTCCATCCCAGTCTGTGCCAGTGCTCCCAGTTCATCCCAGTCCATCCCAGTCCATCTCAGGACATCCCAGTGCTCCCAGTATATCCCAGTACATCGCGATATGTCCCAGTATATTCCAGTACGCCCCAGTACATCCCAGTACACCCAGTGCTCCTCCCAGTTCATCCCAGTGCTCCCAGTATATCCTGGTGCTCCTCCCAGTCCCTCCCAGTTCCTCCCAGTCCATCCCAGTGCTCCATGTGCTCCTGGTTCTCCTCCCAGTCCCTCCCAGTATCTCCCAGTATCTCCCAGTCCCTCCCAGTATCTCCCAGTCCCTCCCAGTTCTCCAGGTGCTCCAGGTGCTCCTCCCAGTCCATCCCAGTTCATCCCAGTGCCTCCCAGTTCATCCCAGTTCTCCATGCGGTCCCAGTGCTCCTCCCAGTCCCTCCCAGTTCATCCCAGTCCCTCCCAGTCCATCCCAGTGCTCCCAGTCCATCCCAGTGCATCCCAGTCCATCCCAGTCCATCCCAGTCCATCCCAGTTCATCCCAGTCCCTCCCAGTTCATCCCAGTCCCTCCCAGTCCATCCCAGTGCTCCCAGTCCATCCCAGTCCATCCCAGTTCATCCCAGTCCATCCCAGTCCATCCCAGTTCATCCCAGTCCATCCCAGTCCATCCCAGTTCATCCCAGTCCATCCCAATGCATCCCAGTCCATCCCAGTTCATCCCAGTTCATCCCAGTCCATCCCAGTCCATTCCAGTATATCCCAGTCCATCCCAGTGCTCCCAGTCCATCCCAGTCCATCCCAGTCCATCCCAGTGCATCCCAGTCCATTCCAGTCCATCCCAGTGCCTCCCAGTTCATCCCAGTCCCTCCCAGTTCATCCCAGTGCATCCCAGTCCATCCCAGTGCTCCCAGTCCATCCCAGTGCTCCCAGTTCATCCCAGTCCATCCCAGTTCATCCCAGTCCATCCCAGTGCTCCATGTGCTCCTGGTTCTCCTCCCAGTCCATCCCAGTATCTCCCAGTCCCTCCCAGTCCATCCCAGTATCTCCCAGTATCTCCCAGTATCTCCCAGTATCTCCCAGTCCACCCCACTCCATCCCAGTGTTTCCAGTATCTCCCAGTCCATCCCAGTTTATCCCAGTACATCCCAGTGCCTCCCAGTATCGGCTTCCAGTCCCTCCCAGTCCCTCCCAGTGCTCCCAGTAAGGACTCCCAGTTCATCCCAGTTCATCCCAGTGCTCCCAGTAAGGACTCCCAGTTCATCCCAGTCCATCCCAGTGCTCCATGCGCTCCTGGTTCTCCTCCCAGTCCATCCCAGTATATCCCAGTACATCCCAGTCCCTCCCAGTCCCTCCCAGTCCGTCCCAGTGCTCCCAGTAAGGACTCCCAGTCCATCCCAGTTCCCCCAGTTCCTCCCAGTCCATCCCAGTAACAGCTCCCACTCCATCCCAGTAAATCCCAGTATCTCTCAGTCCCTCCCAATCCACCTCAGTGCTCCCAGTAAGGATTCCCAGTCCATCCCAGTCCATCCCAGTCCATCCCAGTAGCTGCTCCCAGTCCCTCCCAGTCCGTCCCAGTGCTCCCAGTATCGGCTCCCAGTCCGTCCCAGTGCTCCCAGTATCGGCTCCCAGTCCGTCCCAGTGCTCCCAGTATCGGCTCCCAGTGCCGCCTCCCCACCTGCAGCGCTCAGAACGGCGCCCAGCAGCACGAGGAAGGCGCGCGGTGCCGCCCCCGTTCCGCCGCTCTGTCGCGACATCGCCGCCCCTGTCGCGATATCCGTCGCCGCCGTCCGGAGATCCCCGCGCCGCTGTCGCGACGGCGCCTCCGATGTCGCGATATCGCGACAGCGCGTCCCTCTCCTCAGCCGCCCTCGTCCCAAATGCGGCCCCGCGATCGCCCGCCCCACTGCCGGCCCCACAGCCCCGCCCCATAGATCCGCCCCATAGATCCACCCCTGCCCCATAGATCCGCCCCTGCCCCATAGATCCGCCCCATAGATCTGTCTACATTCCTGCCCCACAGATCCATCCCTGCTCTATAGATCTGCCCCCATTCCTGCCCCACAGATCTGTCCCCGTCCCCGCCCCATAGATCTTCCCCCGTTCCTGCCCCACAGATCCATCCCTGCTCTATAGATCTGCCCCCATTCCTGCCCTACAGATCTGTCCCCGCCCCCGCCCCACAGATCTGCCCTCATTCCTGCCTCACAGATCCATCCCCGCTCCATAGATCTGTCCCCATCCCTGCCCCATAGATCAATCCGCGCCCCATAGATCCATCCCTGCCCCATAGATCCTTCCCTCCCCATAGAACAGTCTCAACCCTATAGATCTGCCCCTATTCCCATTCCATAGTTTCATCTCTGCTCCATAGGTCTGCCCCCATCCCCGCCCCATAGCTCCATCCCCGCCCCATAGATCAGCCCCCATTCCTGCCCCATAGCTCCATCCCTGCCCCATAGATCTGCCCCTATTCCTACCCCACAGATCTGCCCCTATTCCTGCCCCACAGATCCATTCCCACCCCATAGCTCCATCCCCGCCCCATAGATCAGCCCCCATCCCTGCCCCATAGCTCCATCCCCGCCCCATAGATCTGCCTCCATCCCAGCCCCATAGCTCCATCCCCGCCCCATAGATCAGCCCCCATCCCTGCCCCATAGCTCCATCCCCGCCCCATAGATCAGCCCCCATCCCCACCCCATAGCTCCATCCCTGCCCCATAGCTCCATCCCCACCCCATAGCTCCATCCCCGCCCCATAGATCAGCCCCCATCCCTGCCCCATAGCTCCATCCCCGCCCCATAGATCAGCCCCCATCCCTGCCCCATAGCTCCATCCCCGCCCCATAGATCAGCCCCCATCCCCACCCCATAGCTCCATCCCCGCCCCATAGCTCCATCCCCGCCCCATAGATCTGCCCCCATCCCTGCCCCATAGCTCCATCCCCACCCCATAGCTCCATCCCCGCCCCATAGATCTGCCCCCATCCCTGCCCCATAGCTCCATCCCCACCCCATAGCTCCATCCCCGCCCCATAGATCATCCCCCTCCTCCCCCCCCCCCCTCCCCGCCCCACAGAGCCGCTCAGTGCTCCAAAATCGGCGCTTTTCAGCCCAAAAGCAGCGGCCGCGGCGGCGGCCCCACATAAACACAGCGCCGCCTTCTGTCAACAACACCGCGGCCCTATAAAAACAACACCGCGGTCCCACAGGAACGCCGAGGCCCCATGCAGACACAGCGGCCCCATAGAAACACAGCGGCCCCATAGAAACACAGCGGCCCCATAGAACCGCGGCTCCGCCCATTGTCAACACCGCGACCCTACAGAAACGTCGCCGCCCCGCAGCGGCACAACGGCCCTATAGAGACAGCGCCACCGTGTGGCGACACAGCGGCATTACAGCCATGCGGTGACCCCATAGAGATACAATGATCCTATAGAGACAGCGCCACCGTGTGGCGACACAGCGGCATTACAGGCATGCGGTGACCCCATAGAGATACAATGATCCTATAGAGACAGCGCCGCCGTGTGGCGACACAGCGGCGTTACAGCCATGCGGTGACCCCGTAGGAACACAATGATCCTATAGAGACAGCGCCACCGTGTGGCGACACAGCGGCATTACAGGCATGCGGTGACCCCATAGAGATACAATGATCCTATAGAGACAGCGCCACCGTGTGGCGACACAGCGGCATTACAGCCATGCGGTGACCCCATAGAGATACAATGATCCTATAGAGACAGCGCCACCGTGTGGCGACACAGCGACGTTACAGCCACGCGGTGACCCCATAGAAACTTAATGGTCCAGTAGAGACACGGCGACCCCACAGAGATACGGCGACCCCACAGAGATACGGCGACCCCACAGAGATACGGCGACCCCATAGAGATACGGCGACCCCACAGAGATACGGCGACCCCACAGAGATACGGCGACCCCTGGTGGTGGCCCAGCGGCATTACAGCAGCGCAGTGACCCCATAGAGGTACAGGGAGCCCGTAGAAATGCACTGATCCCATAGAGATTCAGTGACCCCCATAGAGACCCCATAAAGACAGCGCCACCGTGTGGCGACACAGCGACGTTACAGCCACGCGGTGACCCCATAGAAACTTAATGATCCAGTAGAGACACGGCGACCCCACAGAGATACGGCGACCCCATAGAGATACGGCGACCCCATAGAGATACGGCGACCCCATAGAGACACGGCGACCCCATAGAGACACGGTGACCCCACAGAGATACGGCGACCCCACAGAGATACGGCGACCCCATAGAGATACGGCGACCCCACAGAGATACGGCGACCCCATAGAGATACAGCGCCCCTTGATGGTGGCCCAGCGGCATCACAGCAGCGCAGTGACCCCATAGAGATACAGGGAGCCCGTAGAAATGCACGGATCCCATAGAGATTCAGTGACCCCATAGGGACCCCCATAAAGACAGCGCCACCGCGTGGTGACACAGCGCCGTTACAGCCATGCGGTGACCCCATAGAGATACAATGATCCTATAGAGACAGCGCCGCCGTGTGGCGACACAGCGGCATTACAGCCATGCGGTGACCCCGTAGGAACACAGGGATCGCATGGAAACACAAGGATCCCACAGACGCAGCGCCACCGTGTGGCGAAACGGCGGCATTACAGCAGCGCAGTGACCCCATAGAGATACAGGGAGCCCGTAGAAACGCACGGATCCCATAGAGATTCAGTGACCCCATAGAGATAAAGGGACCCCATAAGGTGACCCCATAAAGACAGCGCCACCGTGTGGCGAGACAACGGCGTTACAGCCACGCGGTGACCCCATAGAAACTTAATGATCCAGTAGAGACACGGCGACCCCATAGAGATACGGCGACCCCATAGAGATACGGGCGACCCCACAGAGACACGGCGACCCCACAGAGATACGGCGACCCCATAGAGACACGCGCGACCCCATAGAGATACGGCGACCCCACAGAGACACGGCGACCCCACAGAGATACGGCGACCCCATAGAGATACGGCGACCCCATAGAGATACGGCGACCCCACAGAGACACGGCGACCCCATAGAGACACGGCGACCCCACAGAGACACGGCGACCCCATAGAGATACGGCGACCCCATAGAGACACGGCGACCCCCACAGAGATACAGCGACCCCTGGTGGTGGCCCAGCGGCATTACAGCAGCGCAGTGACCCCATAGAGATACAGGGAGCCCGTAGAAATGCACGGATCCCATAGAGATTCAGTGACCCCATAGAGATTCAGTGACCCCATAGAGACCCCATAAAGACAGCGCCACCGTGTGGCGACACAGCGGCATTACAGCCACGCGGTGACCCCATAGAGATACAATGATCCTATAGAGACAGCGCCGCCGTGTGGTGACACAGCGGCATTACAGCCACACGGCGACCCCGTAGGAACACAGGGATCGCATGGAAACACAAGGATCCCACAGACGCAGCGCCACCGTGTGGCGAAACGGCGGCATTACAGCAGCGCAGTGACCCCATAGAGATACACGGAGCCCGTAGAAACGCACGGATCCCATAGAGATTCAGTGACCCCATAGAGACCCCATAAAGACAGCGCCACCGTGTGGTGACACAGCGCCGTTACAGCCATGCGGTGACCCCATAGAGATACAATGATCCTATAGAGACAGCGCCGCCGTGTGGCGACACAGCGGCATTACAGCCATGCGGTGACCCCATAGAAACACAATGATCCTATAGAGACAGCGCCACCGAGTGCGACACAGCGGCGTTACAGCCATGCGGTGACCCCATAGAAACTTAATGGTCCAGTAGAGACACGGCGACCCCACAGACATACGGCGTCCCCATAGAGATACGGCGACCCCTGCTGGTGGCCCAGCGGCATTACAGCAGCGCAGTGACCCCATAGAGATACAGGGAGCCCGTAGAAATGCACGGATCCATAGAGATTCAGTGACCCCATAGAGATAAAGGGACCCCATAAGGTGACCCCATAAAGACAGCGCCACCGTGTGGCGACACAGCGCCGTTACAGCCACGCGGTGACCCCATAGAAACTTAATGATCCAGTAGAGACACGGCGACCCATAGAGATACGGCGACCCCATAGAGATACGGCGACCCCATAGAGACACCGGCGACCCCATAGAGACACGGCGACCCCATAGAGACACGGCGACCCCACAGCGATACGGCGACCCCATAGAGATACGGAGACCCCACAGAGATACGGCGACCCCATAGAGATATGGCGACCCCACAGAGATACGGCGACCCCATAGAGATACGGTGACCCCACAGAGATACAGCGACCCCATAGAGACACGGCGACCCCATAGAGATACGGCGACCCCACAGAGATACGGCGACCCCATAGAGATACGGCGACCCATAGAGATACGGCGACCCCACAGAGATACGGCGACCCCATAGAGATACGGCAACCCCTGGTGGTGGCCCAGCGGCATTACAGCAGCGCAGTGACCCCATAGAGATACAGGGAGCCCGTAGAAATGCACTGATCCCATAGAGATTCAGTGACCCCATAGAGACCCCATAAAGACAGCGCCACCGTGTGGCGACACAGCGCCGTTACAGCCATGCGGTGACCCCATAGAAACACAATGATCCTATAGAGACAGCGCCGCCGTGTGGCGACACAGAGACATTACAGCCATGCGGTGACCCCATAGAAACACAATGATCCTATAGAGACAGCGCCACCGAGTGGTGACACAGCGGCATTACAGCCATGCGGTGACCCCATAGAGATACAGTGATCCTATAGAGACAGCGCCACCGTGTGGTGACACAGCGGCATTACAGCCATGCGGTGACCCCATAGAAACTTAATGATCCTATAGAGACAGCGCCACCGTGTGGCGACACAGCGGCGTTACAGCCATGCGGTGACCCCATAGAGATACAATGATCCTATAGAGACAGCGCCGCCGTGTGGTGACACAGCGGCATTACAGCCACACGGCGACCCCCGTAGGAACACAGGGATCGCATGGAAACACAAGGATCCCACAGACGCAGCGCCACCGTGTGGCGAAACGGCGGCATTACAGCAGCGCAGTGACCCCATAGAGGTACAGGGAGCCCGTAGAAATGCACGGATCCCATAGAGATTCAGTGATCCCATAGAGACCCCATAAAGACAGCGCCACCCGAGACAGCGCCGTTACAGCCACGCGGTGACCCCATAGAAACTTAATGATCCAGTAGAGACACGGCGACCCCATAGAGATACGGCGACCCCACAGAGATACGGCGACCCCATAGAGATACGGCGACCCCACAGAGATACGGCGACCCCACAGAGATATGGCGACCCCACAGAGATACGGCGACCCCACAGAGACACGGCGACCCCACAGAGATACGGCGACCCATAGAGATACAGCGCCCCCTGGTGGTGGCCCAGCGGCATCACAGCAGCGCAGTGACCCCATAGCGATACAGTGATCCAATAGAGATGCAGTCACCGCACAGAAACACAAATGAGCCCATAGAGATATGGTGACCCTATAGGGATACGGTGATCCCGTAAGGATGCATCGCCATGTGGTGACAGAGCGGCATTACAGCAGCGCAGTGACCCCATTGAAACGCAGTGATCCCATGGAGATCAGCGGCACCACTGAGGTAAAGCGATCTTATAAAGATACCGCGACATTACAGCCACGCGATGGTCCCATAGAAACGTAACGGTACCGTAGAGATACAGAGAAGCTCATGGAAATACAGCACCCCCTGGTGACGACACAGCCGCACTGCAGCCACGCTGTGACCCCACGGAGATGCATTGGTTTCCTCTGCTATGATCTCTCTTCCTATTGACTCTTCCCATCTCGTCCCGGCCCCTGCCGTGATCTCCCCTCCCATTGGCTCCTCCACGTTCATCCCGCCCCCCTCTGAGGTGATCTCCTCTCCCATTGGCTCCTTCAAGTTCTTCCCGCCCTCCGCTCTGAGGTGATCTCCCCTCTTACTGGTTCTTCCCGCCTCATCCCGCCCCCCTCTGAGGTGATCTCCCCTCCCATTGGCTCCTCCACGCTCATCCCGCCCC
>NC_064465.1:556960-579460 GCF_023343835.1 Lagopus muta
CAACCTCAACATTGGGGTTCCCTATAGACTCAATGGGTTCCCCTACAACCTCAACATTGGGGTTCCCTATAGACTCAATGGGTTTCCCCTATAATCTCAACATTGGGGTTCCCTATAGACTCAATGGCTCCCCCTATAACCCCCAACCCCCGTGACACTTTGGGGTTCCCCCCACCCCCTCCCCACGGGGCGCCCCGCACCCCACACAACGGACACAGGAGCCCCATAGGGCGGAAAGGACCCTGAGTTTATTTCCCCCCTTCCCCCTCGTTTCTCCCCCCCTTGGCGGAGCGGCTCCCCACGGCCGGGCGCCGTCCATCTTCAGCTCCGCGAGGAGAAGGAGGAGGGAGGAAGCGTAGGAGGAGGAAGAGGAGGAAGATGAGGATGATGAGGATGAGGAAGGCAGCCCCACTCTGCCCTCCATCGCCGCATCCACCGCCGCCCTGAGTTCCAGGGTCCCGATGAAGGACCCCCGCCTCTCCCGCCGCCGCTGATCCGCATCGCTGACCAAACCCCTGGACAGGGAGGCCACGAAGGAGCGCATCACCCTCCTGGCCGTGACGGACATCCGGCGGGACGCGGGCTCCTCCACCTCGGATCCGTGGGCTTCCGTCCTCATCCCGTTTGCCGGACCCCCCGGAGGACCTTCGGCACGGCGGCCCTCCCATTGCACGCGGCGGAGTTTCCCGCCTCCTCCTCCTCCTCTTCCTCCGCTGTTGCCTCTCGCTGGGTGCCGCCATGAGGGTCCGTTTCCCCCCCCCCCTCCCCGCCCCGGTCCTCCTCCGTGGGTCCCGTCGGAAGCCCTATGGGGGCTCTATGGGGCCGCGTTCCGACCCGGCGCCGCGATTGGTCGCCTGTCCCGAAGCCGTTGTGATGTCCAGCCGCCCTCCTCGGAATTCCCACCGCGATTTGGGCCCAAAAAAACGGAGAATTGGGTCCGGGAAAAAAAAACAACACCGCAGCCTTGTGTTGAGGAACGAGGATGAGGGAGGGGGAGGCAGGCGGCCGGGTGTCAGGATGGCCGAGTGGTCTAAGGCGCCAGACTCAAGGCTCAGCTCTTCCCTGCGGGATTTCTGGTCTCCGAATGGAGGCGTGGGTTCAAATCCCACTTCTGACACAGCTTTTGGGGTTGGGGTTTTTTTTTTTCCCCCACCCCCAAAATTTGGGGAAATTTACCTCCCCCCCCCCCACCTTACGCCTTGCTGCCCTACGCTCAGACCCCACTGATCCCACTGATCCCACAGACCCCATAGAACCCACAGACCCCACAGACCCCATAGGCCCCACGCATGCACCCCACCGACTCTGCAGACCCCCACAGACCCCATAGACCCCGCAGACCCCATGCATGCACCCCACAGACCCCATCAACCCCACAGACCCCCACTGATCCCATAGGACCCTGCAGACCCCACTGACCCCACAGACCCCATAGACCCCATGCATGCACCCCACCGACCCCACCAACCCTACAGACCTCCACAGACCCTGCAGACCCCACAGACCCCATAGACCCCCACAGACCCCCACACATGCACCCCACTGACCCCATCAACCCCACAGACCCCACTGATCCCATAGACCCTGCAGACCCCACTGACTCTGCAGACCCCACTGACCCCACAGACCCCATAGACCCCATGCATGCACCCCACCGACCCCACCAACCCTACAGACCCCCACAGACCCTGCAGACCCCACAGACCCCACACATGCACCCCACCGAACCCCACTGACCCCCACAGACCCCACGCATGCACCCCACCGACCCCGCAGACCCCCACAGACCCCACCGACCCCATGCATGCACCCCACCGACCCCATCAACCCCACCGACCCCCACTGATCCCATAGACCCTGCAGGTCCTGCAGACCCCACAGACCCCACAGACCCTGCAGACCCCCACAGACCCCATAGACCCCACAGACCCCCGCAGACCCCACGCATGCACCCCACAGACCCCGCAGACCCCACAGACCCCACTGATCCCATAGACCCTGCAGACCCCACAGACCCCACAGACCCCGCAGACCCCACAGACCCCACAGGACCCCACAGACCCCACCGACCCCACCGACCCTGCAGACCCCACGCACACACACAAACCCCTCTGCAAAGCTGACCCACAAGTGGGGCACAAAATGGCGGCCCGGACCCCCCCCACCCATGGGTGAATCCCCACAGCGGGGTCACTCGTGGGCGCCCCCCCCAGGAGGACCCCGCAGCCCCTCCCTGGTGGTCTAGTGGTTAGGATTCGGCGCTCTCACCGCCGCGGCCCGGGTTCGATTCCCGGTCAGGGAAAATTGTTTTCACCCCCCCCCCCACCCCCCATCTTTTTCTCTATTTAGTTTCTGGATGCGGATCCGGCCCTGAAAGCACATATTTGGTTTGGAGGGGTGAGCCGTTTCCACCTCATCCCACCCCTTTTAACAACACAACCTCTCCGACAGGGCGTGCAAACCCCTTTATTTCCCCCCATCTCCAAAACACCCCCTCGACTTGCAGCTCGTTAAACCTTAAGCGGGGTCATTAACGAACAGGAAGGCATCAGACGCTGCGAAATGCTGCAGGCTTCGCCTTTATTGCAAAGCTGGAACGCACGGTTATCGCGCACGCCTTGGTTCCTTTGCGTCGCTTTGGGGGGTTTGTAGGCCCCTTCTCTCCCTTTGGGGTTGGGGTCGCCTCACCCCCTCCCCTGCCCCACACACAAAGGGAGGGATGGGGCCGAGCTCTCAGCGCCCCCCGGCCGCGCGCTTCCAGCCCTTGGGCATAACGCGCTGCAGGGCGGCGCGCACATGCGCGGGTCCCACGGTGGGCCGTCGGCTCTCCTTCCCTCAGCCCTCTCGGCTTCCCTCTCCACCCCTCCTGCAGACGTCCCCTTAGGAAAGCCACCATCAGCGCTTGGGCTTCCGCGGGACAGGAGCCTGCCGTCGTGCCTGAGCATCAGGCCGGGGTCGAAGGAAAGGCTGGGGGATCTTTTCTTCTGCCCCGGTTTGGGTTTGGGTTTTGTTTTCCTGTCGAATTTCACCCTCTTGACTGAGGGTCCCCTGCTTTCAGCAGCCTTCTGACGCCTTTCTTTTCTGGGGTCCCCCCCCTCGGCCGGGGTCCCTTTCCCTTTTGGGGTCTTCTTTTCCTTCCCTCCGCGGACACCATGGCTCAGCTGCCCGGACCCCCACAATCCAATGGAATTCTCCGCCCGTCCCCCCTTCTATGCAAATCAGCATGCAAATGAGGAGCCCCGCGATTGGCCGAAGGAGCAATACCCCCCCCACCCCCCCCAACCCCCCCCCGCCCCCCCCACCCCCCCAACCCCCCCCCCACCCACCCACCCCATCCCCCCCCCACCCCCCCCAACCACCCCCAACTCTCCCCAGCCCCCCCAAACCCCCCCCAACCCTCCCAACCCCCCCCCCACCCCCCCCAACCCCCCCCCACCCCCCCCAACCTCCCCATCCCCCCCAACCCCCCCCAACCCTCCCAACCCCCCCCCAGCCCCCCAGCCCCCCAACCCCCCCCAACCCCCCCCTAACCCTCCCCAACCCCCCCCACCCCCCCCCCCAGCCCCCCAACCCCCCTCCCAACCCCCCTCCAACCCCCCTCCAACCCCCCCCCCCCACCCCCCAACCCCCCCCAGCCCCCCAACCCCCCCCCCAAGCCCCCCCGACCCCCAACAACCCAAGGGGGGTTTTCTTGGCTCCCCATGACGGCCGGGGCACCCAATTAACCCCAATTAACCCCAATTAACGCACGATGGGGAAATGGAGCTGATGGCGCCTTTTTGGGGTGGGGAGGAAATGGACCAAAATCCCTCGGATCCAAACGTCTGTCCTCAGCTTCGCAATCATCACCGAACCCGGCTCTGCCCGTCAGCTGCCATGCAAATGACGGCTAATTACTTCGTTAACGAGTCCACCCGAAATCCACCCAACGGCGGCTGCCCAGGTTGGCTCCAAAGGGGCCGAGCCTGCGTTCATTAACGAAACCACTCATTAATTACCGTCAAGGCCCAAACAGAGTTGGCAAAAGGCTGATTAGCATAATTTATTGCCTGCTAATGAGTGACGGAGCGGAACAAACGGGAACTAGAAGCAAATCCTGGCCTCCCCCACACACAAAATATGGGGTTTTTTGTACCATAAATGCATGAAATCAACCCAAGGAGCCACAGGATGGCGGCCCTGAGGCTCTGCTCCCCTTCATTTGCCCTCATTAAACCAAATTAATCCACATTTATCTCTGCTCCCCTTCGTTTGCCCTCATTAAACCAAATTAATCCACATTTATCCTTCCAGTCCATCAGCGTTGATCCAAACTCATTCTCCTCGTTTACCCACATTCATCCCCATTCACCCTTCTGACGTGCCCAAATTCGCCCTCCTCACGCTTCTAATTAACCCAAACCCATCCAATTAACCCAAACCCGTCCAATTAACCCAAATTAACCCTCCCAATTGACCCACCCCCCCCTCAACGCTGCCCCCCCCATCCCCCCCTATCCCCCCCCATGGACCCCTGCCCCATTGTGTCGCAATGGGATTCGATGGCAGCCGTGCTTCCAGTCACCCTGGCGGAAGCAGCAGCAGGAAGATGGGAGGAACTCGTTATGCAATTAAAAGCTGCCCTTGCCCTGGCATTAAAGCTGGGCTGTGCTGATCTCTGATTCCTTACCCAAACAAAACCACCCCTCTGAAATCCCCTCTGCTCCCAGCGATGTCAGCAAAGCTCCCCTCCATGCCGTTCCCACATCAATCCAGGAATCCTCGCTTCATCCACAGCTCTGACGGCGTTGGGTTTGGGTTTGACAGCGGGGAGGAGTTGGGTTTGGTTTAAATGGGGGGCAAGGGGACGAAGGCCCCCCTAAGGAGCAGCAAGAAATGGGGATGCAATGCTGAGGTCGTCCCTTAGCGGGGTTGGATCCATGGGCATCCACCCATTGGTTTTTAATGGGGGCACAGGGGGAGGTTTGTGGGCTGGTGGTGGGGATGCGGAGGGAGCAGCCCTGCGAGGAGCCCAGCTTGCCAAATTTGCTCTCTTCACCACCCATAGCACCGCAGGGAAAACCCACACCCTGACTTCTTATAGGGAAAAAACCCATGGCAGGCAATGTTGTGAAACCTTCAGGGCTGCGCAACCCATTTACCAGCAGTGGGAGGAAGCCGCAGCTCAGCAGGATGCTCAGATGGGCTTTGAGGCCCATGGGGGCGGCCTTCAGGTCCTTCCTGACCCCCTTTTAGGATTCGGGGCTCCCTCTGTTCTGTGACCATAAACAGAAAAAACCCACAGCTTCCAGGCTTCCGCCCCATCCACCAAAGCGCGGCTCCTCAGCCGCCCCTCACCCCTGTGGTTCCACAGAACCCATTAAAGGGGGCATTAATTAAAGCAATAAAAGGGGCCGCATGGAGCTGAGCGCGGGGGAAATCCCTGCTGATGGGTGAAACGGAAAGAAAAGCATCAAAAAAATAATAATAATTAAGAAAAAGAGGAACTGAAAGGAGCCAGGAAAGGAGGAGCAGCGCTGCGCTGTGGGGCCTGCGGGGCTTTTATGGCCGCGGCCGTCGTGGTGGCCCGTGGGGAGGAATTCAAAGCTTCTGTGGGCAGATTTGGGTTCTGACCTGAGCAGAGCCGAAAGCTTTGGTGAAAAATGAATGATTTCTTGTATTGAAAGGGAAAGAATTGAGGTAGGAGAAAATGGCAGCGTCCCTGCTTTGGGGCATTTGGGCCAAGGCGCCTCTTGGTTTCCCTCTGCACCAATGGAGGGAAGGCCAGCAAGGCCCGAGTGATGGGATGCTCCAGATTTGGGATGGATTTCCCATCGTTTCGGATGGGGTTTCCACCTGGAGATGCCACCATCACAACCAGAAGGGACATTTTGGATGGATTTCCATTCTGGATGCCACCATCACATCCAGAAGGGACATTTTTGGATGGATTTCCATTCTGGATGCCACCATCACATCCAGAAGGGACATTTTGGATGGATTTCCATCATTCTGGATGCCACCATCACAACCAGAAGGGACATTTTGGATGGATTTCCATCTTGGATGCCACCATCACAACCAGAAGGGACATTTTGGATGGATTTCCATCATTCTGGATGCCACCATCACAACCAGAAGGGACATTTTGGATGGATTTCCATCTTGGATGCCACCATCACAACCAGAAGGGACATTTTGGATGGATTTCCATCATTCTGGATGCCACCATCACGACCAGAAGGGACATTTTGGATGGATTTCCATCATTCTGGATGCCACCATCACAACCAGAAGGGACATTTTGGATGGATTTCCATCATGGATGCCACCATCACAACCAGAAGGGACATTTTGGATGGATTTCCATCATTCTGGATGCCACCATCACGACCAGAAGGGACATTTTGGATGGGATTTCCATTCTGGATGCCACCATCACAACCAGAAGGGACATTTTGGATGGATTTCCATCATGGATGCCACCATCACAACCAGAAGGGACATTTTGGATGGATTTCCATTCTGGATGCCACCATCACGACCAGAAGGGACATTTTGGATGGATTTCCATCTTGGATGCCACCATCACGACCAGAAGGGACATTTTGGATGGATTTCCATTCTAGATGCCACCATCATGACCAGAAGGGACATTTTGGATGGATTTCCATCATTCTGGATGCCACCATCACAACCAGAAGGGACATTTTGGATGGATTTCCATTCTGGATGCCACCATCACAACCAGAAGGGACATTTTGGATGGATTTCCATCATTCTGGATGCCACCATCACGACCAGAAGGGACATTTTGGATGGATTTCCATTCTGGATGCCACCATCACGACCAGAAGGGACATTTTGGATGGATTTCCATCTTGGATGCCACCATCACGACCAGAAGGGACATTTTGGATGGATTTCCATCTTGGATGCCACCATCACGACCAGAAGGGACATTTTGGATGGATTTCCATCATTCTTGATGCCACCATCACGACCAGACGGGACATTTTGGGTGGATTTCCATCATTCTGGATGCTACCATCACGACCAGAAGGGACATTTTAGATGGATTTCCATCATTCTGGATGCCACCATCACGACCAGAAGGGACATTTTGGATGGATTTCCATTCTGGATGCCACCATCACGACCAGAAGGGACATTTTGGATGGATTTCCATCTTGGATGCCACCATCACAACCAGAAGGGACATTTTGGATGGATTTCCATCATTCTGGATGCCACCATCACGACCAGAAGGGACATTTTGGATGGATTTCCATCATGGATGCCACCATCACAACCAGAAGGGACATTTTGGATGGATTTCCATTCTGGATGCCACCATCACGACCAGAAGGGACATTTTGGATGGATTTCCATCTCTTTGGATGCCACCATCACAACCAGAAGGGACATTTTGGATGGATTTCCATCATTCTGGATGCCACCATCACAACCAGAAGGGACATTTTGGATGGATTTCCATCATGGATGCCACCATCACGACCAGAAGGGACATTTTGGATGGATTTCCATCGTTCTGGATGCCTCCATCATGACCAGAAGGGACATTTTGGATGGATTTCCATCTCTTTGGATGCCACCATCACAACCAGAAGGGACATTTTGGATGGATTTCCATCTTGGATGCCACCATCACGACCAGATGGGACATTTTGGATGGATTTCCATCTCTTTGGATGCCTCCATCACGACCAGAAGGGACATTTTGGATGGATTTCCATCTTGGATGCCACCATCACGACCAGAAGGGACATTTTGGATGGATTTCCATCTTGGATGCCACCATCACGACCAGAAGGGACATTTTGGATGGATTTCCATCATTCTGGATGCCACCATCACAACCAGAAGGGACATTTTGGATGGATTTCCATCATTCTGGATGCCACCATCACGACCAGAAGGGACATTTTGGATGGATTTCCATCTTGGATGCCACCATCACAACCAGAAGGGACATTTTGGATGGATTTCCATCTTGGATGCCACCATCACGACCAGAAGGGACATTTTGGATGGATTTCCACCTGCATTCGCCTCCACCACGACCAGAAGGGTGTGAGAATCCTTCTCTGTTTTTTGGCTCAAAGCTTGCTTCCTGAGGTATTTCTTGTGATAAGACTGAGTGATTTGTTGAGGAGGCAACTAATGGGTGCTAACCGTGTGACAATGGATATCGCTTTGGGAACATTTGAAAGCCCCTTCCCCCAGAACTGCTTGCTCTATAGAAGAGCGGATGAGAGTATTCAGGAGTGTTTACTGGCGGAAGATCTGGCCTGTGACAAAACAACTCCAGCTAGGTGTGGGAAAATTGGGGAACGATACCATCGTGTCCTGTGAGAAACAGGATGCAGATGGGTACCCCTGCTCCCTCTTATCTGCTGGCAAGGCCCGGAAGATGGGAACAAAGGAGTTTCTGCTGAGATCCCAGAGCCAGAAGCTGCCACTCAAAGGAGAGCTGACTCAACCACTTTGGATTTGAGCTGTCACTCCAAAGACAGCTGACTTCACCACTTTGAAAGCATTGAAAAGGGGCCATCATCGCCATGGTCGTCGTCGTCCTTCTCACCGTCGTCGTTGTCAACAGGACAACTCTGCCTGACGACCCACCGCTACTGAAGATCAAAGACTGAACTATGGACCACGCTGGATCCATGGTGGTGACTATGTCCCTCTTGCTGCCTATAAAGATTCCTTGCCTCTTCTTTCCTATCTTTTCTATCTCCCTCCTTCCCTTCCCCATTCCCCTAATTCATAATAGTGTCCGTCCTCCCCTTCCCCATTTCCCTGATTAAGATTTGTAATAAACTGGTCGGACCAACATTTGAACCGTTGCTTCTTAATCTCACGCCGGGTATATAAATAATAAAAGAACCTCCTCTCCCTCCTGTAAATTGGAGCGAGACATTTTTTTAATGGCGTAGTCGTTGCAGGATACCCACCGTGAGAGTGTTGTCCTTCCAGATATATTTTGAAACTTTTTTTTTCTGTGTGCACCTCCTGGAGTTGCAAGGAGCGATAGTTTTGAAAATTTAGACGTGAGTCCTTCTCCAGGAAGACCGCTCCATATTCTGAAACTTTACCTTTTATGTGTGTACCTCTCGGGGACGTATTTTGAAACTTGCATTTTGTTTAATACGTGTGTGCCTCCTCGGGAAGACCTCTATGGTTATTTGGTAACTGAAGTGCGAAACTTGAACCTTTTTTGTGTGTGTGTGTGTGTGTCTGCATGCACACGCCTCTTGGGGAAGTGAGGACGTGATATTTTGTTACTTAAACGTGTGTGCCTCTCCAAGAAAGTTTATTTACTCTATTGAAACCTAGAAAGTGTTGCTTTAGCTTCACATGTTTTGTGCTCCCCCAAAGAAAGGAGGAGTGATTGAATCATTTGCATTTGTTTAGGTGTGGTGTATCTCCCTGGGAGGAGCGGTGAGAAGTAACTGAGCTTTTGAATACGTGTACCTTCTCCCCCCTTAGTGTTGGTCTTTCATTGTATTGAAAAAATGAGCGACAGCATTGCCATCATGAAAAGTGAAGATGTATTATTTGATCTTTTAGAAAAACATGGTGCTCGACCCTCTTTATCAAGTATGGATTGGGCACGACAGAACTGGTATAACTTGCAGAGTGTTTCGGACCGTATTAGTGTTCTGCAAAACAATGCTCGTACCCGAGCTGGAAAAGGAAAGTCGTTTATTTGTGCCGTACTCGGGGCTACTTTAAAAGCAGCCGTGGAGTTCCGAGATGAAAAGCATTCGGCAGAACTCCAAACCATAGAAGCACTACAGGAATCGGTTAGAGTTACACAAGAATTGGTGAAAACTCTGCAGAATCAAATAGTTAATCTCGAGGAACAATTAGAAAGAGAGAAACGTAATTCGGCTTTGTTGCAAATGGCTTTTAAGGAACTGCTAACGTGTAAGCATGCCAGCGATACCGTCACCCACAGTTTGCCTCGAGAAAAAACTTTTCCTCAGGTGGAACTACCAGGAATGAAGGAAAGGCTAGATAAATTAGAAACTCCAATAGCCCCATTGCGTCCTTTGATAAAAACTGAATACACATTCGATAACAGTGAGGATCTAGATCCTCAAATGAATGTTAAAGAAATTCCCTTCTCAGCCACTGAACTAGCAAAATTGAAAAAAGATTTCAGCCGCTCTCCAAACGAATCAGAGACAGAATATGTATGGAGGGTGAGTCTCACTGGTGGTGACCAGATTCGGTTAACAGAAAAGGAAGCAGAAGGTTATTGGGGACCAGGAGTATTTTTAACTACTGGTGACAATAGTGCTCCCTGGTCATTAACACAAAGGGCTGCCTATTGGGCAGGTGGTCTCAACCCTTTAGAACGGGGAGACCCTCTTGCCATTACTGGAACAACTGATCAGTTAGTAGAGAGTGTTCAAAAGGCTGCTTGTCTCCAAATGATGTATGATAGAAAGCTGCAGCCACACCATGAATCACCTATGATGATGCCTGTTGATCCTGAGAGAATGACTGCTTTAATTAGGGGGCTTCCAGAGTCGTTAAAACCTACAGGTATACAACTGCAAGGAAAAATACAGGTAATGTCTCAGGGAGAGAGAACCCAGCCAGTGTTAAAAGGAACTGTAACCCCCAACCATCCGCAGTCAGGAAACAAAGTATGGACGTGGGGAGAAGTTGCTCAAGAGTTAATTAACTATGGAAGGAAATATGGGCCAGTGGTTTCTTCCTCCACTAAATCTGAGCCAAGAGAAGTAAGACTTGCAGCAGTCAGCCTTGCCCCCAGGCCTCCTAGCCCAAAGCTCAGTGGGACTGGAAGGGACTCACTGTCAGTAAAAACAGGTAGGCGAAATATTGATCATAAACGTAATTGTCTCTGGATACTGGGCTGGCAAAAGGGTGTTCCACGAGATTTGATGAATGGATTACCCACTGTCAGGTTGGAGAAATTAGTTAACTGGTGGCCAGAACAAAAGCTCCAGAATCTCGAGGAAAGCAAAACCCCAGGTCCTAGGGTCTCTCTCAGGGAACGTGAACGGCTATCTAAGCCATTACAAAACTGATGTCTTCGCCCCTCCCAAGTGAGCGGGGTGGGGGCGGTGAAGGGTGGATGCATGAGAAAGCTCACAACAAAGGGAAACAAGATCGTCGATTTAACACCTTTTGCTAAAGGTCTCGCCACTCTTGCCAGTTATCCCTGTCAGTCACGATCCAGTGGCTGATAAGCCAGGGAAACACTCTTACCTCCCTGGACAGACTGTGTCAATTGACTCAGCTAGCCTGAGGCCAGTTTCCCTAACCTTAACGGGATCCCTTAACAAATATCCTTGGAAGGCCAAGGACACCCCGAAAAGGGAATATGAAATCAACGCTTGCTGGATTGTTCCCTCATTTTTTAACCATATTAACAAAGCCCAAAAAGGGCAAGTCGGTGTCTTGTTTTATTTCACAGAAGATCCCCGTGGGACCTTGACAGAACGCAAAAAGGCTGATAGCTGATTTTAACTATTTGTGCTTTGTGACAGAAATACTGAAGATTTGATCATGCTAGAACACTGAATGTACCTCTTGATTACATTTTTTGGTTGCAATAGTGTTATGTTTTGTGTTGTTATGGGTGTGGGTGGTGATTGGTATCAGTCCTTGGATCTGTTAAACTTCACAACTGGGTTCAGGGTTTTTTACAGGTCATCCTGGCTTACTGGTACTCCCTGCACAGTGATGCCATTTCTTTTGACCCCTTCTTTCACCCCTTTTTTACCAAACTGATTATGATTTGCATGTAACTCCTCCACAGTGTTTCCAAATTCCTAACAAACTGGGAAATTAATCAAGGGACCCATCTAATATCTATTAGATGTGGTCACAAAAGAAATCTATCATAAAGCCTTTTGCACTGATGCTTTTCAGTGTCACACCAGTCCAGGAGTTCCATCCAAAACATGGTTGCTGGAAAGTGCCTAAGTTTTCATAAGAGATGTATATGTTTCTGGGATTACCCCTCTTTGATGGTTTGTACTGTGGGGTATCCTGCACACACTATCCTGTGAAAAGTTCTGTGGACTGTAACAATACTTGAACTTGCCAAACTAATATTTATATCTCTCAGCATTTGAATTGCTTTGGAAATGCTCAAGTGTAAAGTTCTCGAGACACTAAATCATCTTAGAAAACATTCCATGGCAAGTCCACATATTGTCAAATTAGACTAGATGCACTTTTAGTGAATTAACTGAAGTGTAGTATTGTATGGCTATTCATAAACACCACAACCTCTACTGAAGAAATCCCATCTGGATCCTGGCTTACACTGGGAGTTCCTGGGTGGGGAAAGCAGCTGACACAAATACCTAAGTTTGTTTTACCTACTTATTTATTATTATTGGTTATTGTTAAATGTGTGGTCATTGCTAAATGTATGGTTGTCTCTTTTCACTTTCTACCTTTAATTCATCATGTAACATTCATGTCACCACTCCTGAGGTATCACCGAGTGGTGTCTGTGGCAAACTGAATGATTCTAATTGTTGTCTAAAGATTGATGATAATGGTAAAGTTGTTAAACAAATTGCCCAGGGTATACGGAAAATAGCCCATGTTCCTGTCCAAACCTGGAAGGGCCTAGACGTTGATTTCTTTTCCTGGCTTCCAGGTGGCCCATGGGTCAAACGTATCCTGTTTTATCTACTGTGTGTTGTTGCAACTCTTACGTTTGTACCTTGTATGATTCCATGTTTCATTCAACTGATACAACGTGTTGTATCTTCCATGTATTTTGTAACTATTTCAACTGATGATGGACAAGTCCAACAGATCAGGGCAACATTTGTAACCAAGCCCAAGAAATCTTTTATAGTAATTGTGTAACGATTATCTCCCCCTTCTCCCCCTCCTCTTTCCCTCTTGCTTCTTTGCTGTCTTCTTATTTTCTGCCTTTTCTTTTCCTCACCACCATGGAGGGTCACTTATGCTTCATTTCAAGCAATCTTTGAGCCACGGGGTGGTGTGAGAATCCTTCTCTGTTTTTTGGCTCAAAGCTTGCTTCCTGAGGTATTTCTTGTGATAAGACTGAGTGATTTGTTGAGGAGGCAACTAATGGGTGCTAACCGTGTGACAATGGATATCGCTTTGGGAACATTTGAAAGCCCCTTCCCCCAGAACTGCTTGCTCTATAGAAGAGCGGATGAGAGTATTCAGGAGTGTTTACTGGCGGAAGATCTGGCCTGTGACAAAACAACTCCAGCTAGGTGTGGGAAAATTGGGGAACGATACCATCGTGTCCTGTGAGAAACAGGATGCAGATGGGTACCCCTGCTCCCTCTTATCTGCTGGCAAGGCCCGGAAGATGGGAACAAAGGAGTTTCTGCTGAGATCCCAGAGCCAGAAGCTGCCACTCAAAGGAGAGCTGACTCAACCACTTTGGATTTGAGCTGTCACTCCAAAGACAGCTGACTTCACCACTTTGAAAGCATTGAAAAGGGGCCATCATCGCCATGGTCGTCGTCGTCCTTCTCACCGTCGTCGTTGTCAACAGGACAACTCTGCCTGACGACCCACCGCTACTGAAGATCAAAGACTGAACTATGGACCACGCTGGATCCATGGTGGTGACTATGTCCCTCTTGCTGCCTATAAAGATTCCTTGCCTCTTCTTTCCTATCTTTTCTATCTCCCTCCTTCCCTTCCCCATTCCCCTAATTCATAATAGTGTCCGTCCTCCCCTTCCCCATTTCCCTGATTAAGATTTGTAATAAACTGGTCGGACCAACATTTGAACCGTTGCTTCTTAATCTCACGCCGGGTATATAAATAATAAAAGAACCTCCTCTCCCTCCTGTAAATTGGAGCGAGACAAAGGGAAATTCCAGGTGCCCTTCCATCCTCTTCCTCGCTTCCTTCCCGTAGCACAGGAGGGTGAGGCTGCCCTCTGTGCCTCCTCATGACCACATCCCACAAATGGGCGGCTGGTGCTCGAAGGAGGTGAGTAAAAAGGAAAACAACACTAAAAGCAAACACAAAAGAACCCAACGTGAGCTCAGCTGCCGCTTCCCCTTCTTACGACACCACTGCTCTGCTTTCTTCCGGGCTGGACTTTTTTTTCCCTATCTTAAGCCAGGGTATAAAATGGGAACTGATCTCGGCAGGGGAGTCGCCTGCCTGCTGCAACCATGGCTGCCATGGGTGGTGAGTGGTTCCCCCCTGGGTTACGGCTTCTCTTCTTCCTGCTTTCCTCCAGCATCCCTTCGGCGTCGCCTCCTCGAGGCCCCGACCCCAAAGCTTCCCGTCTCTCTGCTCTGTTTTACGACCCCGTAGAGTTCAGGTGTTTGGGGTTGGCACCTTGGATGGGATCCCCACTGTCTTCCCACAGCCTTTAGGGTTACTGTGTTGTGTGGGATGGAGATCTCTTGACCCCCAGATAAGATCTTTGTCTTCCACATCACCCCACAGCCTTTAGGGTTGTCACGTTGGATGGGATGGAGATCTGTTGACCCCCAGAAAGGATCTTTGTCTTCCACATCACCCTATAGGTTGTGGGGTTGTCACGTTGGATGGGGTGGAGATCTCTTGACCCCCAGAAAGGATCTTTGTCTTCCACGTCGCCCCACAGCCTTTAGGGTTGTCACGTTGGATGGGATGGAGATCTCTTGACCCCCAGAAAGGATCTTTGTCTTCCACATCACCCTATAGGTTGTGGGGTTGGCACGTGGGATGGGGTGGAGATCTCTTGCCCCACAGAAAGGATCCTCTTCGTCTTCCATGCCACCCCATGGTATTTGGGGTTGGCACGTTGGATGGGATCCCCATTGTCTTCCCACAGCCTTTAGGGTTGTCACGTTGGATTGGGATGGAGATCTCTTGACCCCCAGAGAAGATCTTTGTCTTCCACATCACCCCACAGCCTTTAGGGTTGTCACATTGGATGGGATGGAGATCTCTTGACCCCCAGAAAGGATCTCCTTCATCTTCCACGCCACCCCACGGTATTTGGGGTTGGCACGTTGGATGGGATCCCCATTGTCTTCCCACAGCCTTTAGGGTTACTGTGTTGGGTGGGATGGAGATCTCTTGACCCCCAGAAAAGATCTCCATGGTCTTCCTCAGCACCCCACAGCCTTTAGGGTTGTCATGTTGGATTGGGATGGAGATCTCTTGACCCCCAGAGAAGATCTTTGCCTTCCACATCACCCTATAGGTTGTGGGGTTGTCATGTTGGATGGGATGGAGATCTCTTGACCCCAGAAAGGATCTTTGTCTTCCACATCACCCTATAGGTTGTGGGGTTGTCATGTTGGATGGGATGGAGATCTCTTGACCCCCAGAAAGGATCTCCTTCGTCTTCCACATCACCCCACAGCCTTTAGGGTTGTCATGTTGGATTGGGATGGAGATCTCTTGACCCCAGAAAGGATCTTTGTCTTCCACATCACCCCACAGCCTTTAGGGTTGTCATGTTGGATGGGATGGAGATCTGTTGACCCCCAGAAAGGATCTTTGTCTTCCACATCACCCTACAGGTTGTGGGGTTGGCACGTGGGATGGGATGGAGATCTCTTGCCCCCCACAAAAGACCTCCTTTGCCTTCCTCCCCACCCCGCAGCGCTCAGGGAGGCCACGCGGTGTGGGATGGAGGCCTCCTGATCCCTGAAGGAGATCTTTGTCTTGCACAGCACCCAAAGGTGCTCGGGGTCACCGCGCTGGGTGGGATGCAGGGAGCTCAAAGCCGCATCAGGACGCTGCCCTTCGGGGAGGCCGGGGCGTTGGATCAGGACAATTAGCGCCGTTTTCCTGCATCAATTTCAGCCGCACTTTTGAGGCAGCCCTGCTGTTAGCCGTGCTAATTACAGCAGCCACTCTCTAATTGCTTCACATGACCATCGTCAGCCCCTCCAGGAAAGCGAGGCTGATCCTACAGCTCTGAGAAGTCGCCTCCAGGGGAGCAGCCCTGGGCTCCAACCTCTGCCCATGACTTCGGATTGGGGCCGGTCCAGCCGGGCGCTGCTTTCAACACAGGTTTATCCCATGAATGAAGATGACTCACGATGCTGTTACAAAAGATATCGGCTTTTATTCTTTGTTTGCTTGGGTTTTTCTCTTCCTCCTCCTCTTCTTCCTCATCTTCTTTCCCCAGAAAGAAACTGGAAAAGAAAATGAAAGTAGAACAACAAAAAACAACCCAGGAGCTCCCTGCTGGGGTTTTTTGTTGGCACTTCTGTCCCTTACCTTCACCTGCATGGTGTCACCGTGCAAGATCACGGCTTACAGGTGTAAAATCCCTCTGCGCCACCCCTCCTCCCTCCTTTGTGCAGCCCTTGAGGGTTAAAGAATGGGATAAATCGAGGGGAGGAGGCAGCCATCCAGCCACCTGAATGAATCGCCTCCCTTTCCTCGCAAGCCGGACGATGCTTAATTACCGTCCCTCATTAGCCCTCTTCCCAACGCTTCTCCTATTGGGACTCGCCAGCGCCAAGAGGTTCCCGTGCTTCCCTGAGTATTGCCTCCGTGACCGGGACTACGAGGAGCTGCTGGGCATCGTGAAGCACGGGCTGGAGCCCACGAGGCGCCCGTCCGACGTGGTTGTGGTCGGGGCTGGGATCAGCGGGCTGACGGCAGCCAAGCTGCTGCGGGACGCCGGCCATAAGGTGAGGGGGGGCGAGTTTTAGGGGAGGGGGTGCTGGTAGCAAAGGGTTGCCAGCAGGGAGGGGGGAGGCGTTGATGCTGGGAGGGGGAAAGGGGGGATTCGGTGCACTGCTGGGGGATCAGTGCATTTCTAGGGGGAATCAATACATTGCTGGGGGGTCAATGCATTGTTGGGGATCAATGCATTGCTGGGGGATCGATGCATTGCTGGGGGATCGGTGCATTGCTGGGGGATCGATGCATTGCTGGGGGGTCGATGCATTGCTGGGGAATCAGTGCATTGCAGGGGGGGTTCAATGCATTTCTGGGGGGCAATCGATGCGTTTCCAGGTTGGCTTGCTGGAAGAACCCCCAAACCCCATTTTCCATCTGTACCCTTTCCAGGTGACCGTTCTGGAAACCAGCCATAGGGTGGGTGGGAGGATCAGGACGTACCGTGAGAAGGACTGGTACGTGGAGCTGGGAGCCATGCGCCTGCCGAGCAAACACAGGTGAGCTGCAGTCCTCCGTCCTTCCCAGGGCCGGTTTGTTGCAAGTCACGACCCCAAAAGCCGGCTGAGATCCCACCAGTTGGGCACCCAGCCGTTGTGTGAGGAGCCAAGCAGGGCATGAGCCAAAATGCCATAGGAAGAACCCGTGGGGCGCCCTGAACTCAACATGGTGTGGGATCAGAGCCCTCCTCTTCTTCCAGGAGAAGAAATCAATCTCTTTGGCTCTCTCCCATCAATTCTGCATTAATTCTTGCTCCCCATGGCATCCTTGCGGGTCTCTCCTTTCCCTGTGCACTGAGGCAGCAAAAATACAGAGGTCGGAGTGCCTGGAATACCCAAAATCTGTGCTTAAAGGCCAAAGATTTGGTGGCTGCGCCAACGCCATCGATGCAGAGACGTCCTCCAATGCCAAAATCAAGGCATCGAGGTTCCCAATAGGAAAATGCCCCTTCCAGGATTCTCTGTGAGGCTTCAGCAGCGCTTCCCACCTCCTCTGCTCCCTTCCAGGCTGGTGCGTGAGTTTATCAAGCAGTTTGACCTGAAGCTCAATCCGTTCCACCAGACGGACGACAACGCCTGGTATTTTGTGAACGGCATCCGAGCCAAAGCGGCAGAAGTGAACAGGAACCCCGACATCCTGAATTACACCCTGAGGCCGGCGGAGAGGGGAAAAAGCGCCAGCCAGCTCTACAGGGAAGCTCTGCATTCGGTAGGTGGCCATGGAGCCGACCCAGCTGGCGTGGGGTCACCAGGGCGAGCCAGCAGGAGGAGCTGGGCCCCTCACCAAACCCCACGCTGGCACCTCAGGTCCCACAGAACAGAATTGCATTGGGAAAGGCTCTTCTTTTTGGGTGCCTCCTCGCCTCCATCAATATTTATTTCCTCTGCAAGGCTTTCAAGGAGTTCCAGACCATGGATTGCAAGGAGTATCTGGCTAAACACGACTCCTTCTCCACCAAGGTAGGGGGTGATTCATAGGGGGTGATTTCTTGCCATCCAGCCGGTGGAAAGGGGGCAGATTGGGTCCAAAAGTCCCCCTTTGCTCATTCTGAGATCCGCCCGCCTCCATTGGAGGAGGCACCGATCCACCAGGGCCGCATCCCGATGGATCCAAGCGGATCAGGGCGCAGATTTTGGCTGGGGGTCGACGATGGGCCCCGACTTCGTGTTGTGTTGTGTAGGAATATTTGATTAAAGTTGGGAATCTGAGCCGGGGAGCTGTGCAGATGATCGGAGATTTGCTCAACGAGGAGTCGGGCTTTTATCTGTCCTTCCTCGCCTCGCTGTGGGATTTCGACATCTTCTCTCATGGGGAGAGGTGAGACATGGTTACTTATGGGGGGAGGTCAGATGCCATCTCTTATGGGGGGAGGTGAGACATGGTTACTTATGGGGGGAGGTGAGACATGGTCACTTATGGGGGGAGGTCAGACATGGTTACTTATGGGGGGAGGTGAGACATTGTTTCTTATGGGGGGAGGAAGGCATTGTTTCTTATGGGGGGAGGTAAGACATCATTTCATATGGGGGGAGGTGAGACATGGTTACTTATGGGGGGAGGAAGACATCATTTCTTATGGGGGGAGGTGAGACATGGTTACTTATGGGGGGAGGAAGACATCATTTCTTATGGGGGGAGGTGAGACATGGTTACTTATGGGGGGAGGTGAGACATAATTTCTTATGGGGGGAGGTAAGACATCATTTCATATGGGGGGAGGTGAGACATGGTTACTTATGGGGGGGAGGTGAGACATGGTTACTTATGGGGGGGAGGTCAGACATCGTTTCTTATGGGGCGGAGGTCAGACATGGTTACTTATGGGGGGAGGAAGGCATCGTTTCTTATGGGGGGAGGAAGGCATTGTTTCTTATGGGGTAGGTGAGACATGGTTTCTTATGGGGGGAGGTCAGACATGGTTACTTATGGGGGGAGGAAGGCATCGTTTCTTATGGGGGGAGGTAAGATGTCGTTTCTTATGGGGGGAGGTCAGACATGGTTTCTTATGGGGGGAGGTCAGACATCATTTCATATGGGGGGAGGAAGGCCTCGTTTCTTATGGGGGGAGGAAGGCATTGTTTCTTATGGGGGGAGGTGAGACATGGTTACTTATGGGGGGAGGAAGGCATCGTTTCTTATGGGGGGAGGTGAGACATGGTTACTTATGGGGGGAGGAAGGCATTGTTTCTTATGGGGGGAGGTGAGACATGGTTACTTATGGGGGGAGGAAGGCATCGTTTCTTATGGGGGGAGGTCAGACATAATTTCTTATGGGGGGAGGTCAGATGCCATCTCTTATGGGGGGAGGTGAGACATTGTTTCTTATGGGGGGAGGAAGGCATCGTTTCTTATGGGGTAGATGAGACTTTTCCTGCAGAGCCTCCCTTGGAGCTGCCCTACAAAACGCAATGAAATAGGGAATTTTAGCGTCGTTTCGATGCCCCAATGGACCGTCCTCCCTCAGAGGGTCCCTCCAGGGGGGATTTCACCACTCCGACCCCTGCATGGAGTTCAAAACCCGACTCTTTCCCTTCTTCTCCTCCCTTCCAGCTTTGACGAAATCACGGGAGGTTTCGACCAGCTGCCCAAAGCCTTCCACAAAGCGCTGCCGGGCGCCGTCAGGCTCAATTGCACGGTGGAAAAGATCATGACCAAGGGAGGGAAGGTGCGGGTGTTCTACCGCGCTCCGGATACCCTCGCCCCCAGCATAGAGACCGCAGATTACGTCCTCGTCACCTCCTCGGCCAAAGCCACCAGGCACATCCAGTTCTTCCCCCCTCTCTCCCCTACCAAAAACGACGCCCTGCGCTCCATCCATTACGCCAGCGCCTCCAAAATCGCTTTGGCTTGCACCGAGAAGTTCTGGGAGAAAGACGGCATTCGAGGAGGGCAATCCATCACCGACCGCCCCTCCAGGTTTATCTACTACCCCAACCACAACTTCTCCAGCGGGGTCGGGGTCGTCTTGGCCTCCTACACCTGGAACGACGACACCGAGTTCCTCGCGCCTTTGGCGGATGAGGAATACGTGGATCTGGTCCTCCGGGACCTGGCGGACATCCACCAGGTGAGCAAGAGTTACCTGCAGTACGCCTGCGACCGCTACGTGATACAGAAGTGGCAGCTGGACAGGCATTCGCTGGGAGCCTTCGCTGCCTTCACGCCCTACCAGTTCACCGATTACTCGCAGGCCCTCTTTGAGCACGAGGGCAGGGTGCATTTTGCAGGAGAGCACGCGGCCCAGCCGCACGCCTGGATCGACACCGCCATGAAAGCCGCCGTGAGGGCAGCGAGCAACATCCACGATGACAGCGAGACCCAGAGCCTCCGCCTCGGCCCCACGGAGGGCGGCGGGGAGAAGGGGGAGCTGTGAGCTGGCGGGGTTGGGGGTCGCAATGTTCTTTCAGTGAGGTCGATCCCTTTCCATGAGGATTCGGCCAACAGCGCGTTGGCAGGAAGGGTGTTAAAGGAAAATAATCGAGGGGAAAAATAATACAGCCTCCTATGGGACACTGGTCCAACACTCAGGAAAGGGGGGGATGACTGAAGGAGAGCCGACTTCGCGTAGGTTCTGCGGCCTCGACGCAACGCAGCGAGTCGCAGTTTGTGCAGGGATTGGCTCAGGTGGAATAAAATCATCCTTTCCCACTCTCTCGCTTCTTTCGCGCCCCCGTCTCCCCATAGAGAGGGGTCTCGTGGTGTGTATTTCATCCCACCTCCCTTCGGCCGTGTAGGAACTCATCGGCTTTCATCAGGCTCCTCCTCCCCTTACAGAGTTTGGGAGATAACTCGTTGCTCCTGAGTTGTCTTCTCTCTGCATAGCCCAGCCCCACGGCTCCCAACCCAACCCTATGGCTCCCAACTCAACCCCATGGCTCCCAACCCAACCCCATGGCTCCCAACTCAACATTTCAGCTCCCAACCCAACCCCATGGCTCCCAACCCAACCCCATGGCTCCCAACGCAACCCTATGGCTCTCAACCCAACCCCACTGCTCCCAACCCAACCCCACTGCTCCCAACCCAACCCCACTGCTCCCAACCCAACCCCACTGCTCCCAACCCAACCCCATGGCTCCCAACCCAACCCCACGGCTCCCAACCCAACCCCACTGCTCCCAACCCAACCCCACTGCTCCCAACTCAACACTACTGCTCCAACCCAACCCCACTGCTCCAAACCAAACCCCATGGCTCCCAACCCAACCCCATGGCTCCCAACCCAACCCCATGGCTCCCAACTCAGCCCTATGGCTCCCAACTCAACCCTATGGCTCCCAACCCAACCCCACTGCTCCAAACCAAACCCCACTGCTCCCAACCCAACCCTATGGCTCCCAACTCAACCCCATGGCTCCCAACTCAACCCCATTGTTCCAAACCCAACCCCACAGCTCCCAACCCAACCCCACTGCTCCCAACCCAACCCCATGGCTCCCAACCCAACCCCACTGTTCCAAACTCAACCCCACAGCTCCCAACCCCATGGCTCCCAACCCAACCCCACTGCTCCCAACCCAACCCCATGGCTCCCAACCCAACCCCATGGCTCCCAACCCAACCCCATGGCTCCCAACTCAACACTATGGCTCCCAACCCAACCCCACTGCTCCCAACCCAACCCCACTGCTCCCAACCCAACCCCACTGCTCCCAACCCAACCCTATGGCTCCCAACCCAACCCCATGGCTCCCAACCCAACCCCACTGCTCCCAACCCAACCCTATGGCTCCCAATCCAACCCCATGGCTCCCAACCCAACCCCACTGCTCCAAACCAAACCCCACTGCTCCCAACCCAACCCCATGGCTCCCAACCCAACCCTATGGCTCTCAACCCAACCCCATGGCTCCCAACCCAACCCCATGGCTCCCAACCCAACCCCACGGCTCCCAACCCAACCCTATGGCTCCCAACTCAACACTACTGCTCCAAACCAAACCCCATGGCTCCCAACCCAACTCTATGGCTCCCAACCCAACCCTATGGCTCCCAACCCAACCCCACTGCTCCCAACCCAACCCCACTGCTCCCAACCCAACTCCATGGCTCCCAACCCAACCCTATGGCTCCCAGCTCATCACTCCTCTTGCATCCCAACACGGCAGATCTCAAGTCATCTTTCTCTTTGTGTAACCCAGCACCACTCCATCCAACCACCGTCAGGATAAGACCCCGATCCCCACCCCCACGCTCTCTTGCAGCCCATCTCCAGCCCAGCTGAGCCCAAAGCACGGCCAACACCAGCTTACAAAGGCAGATCTAAGGCTGTGAACACCCAACTCCAGGCCAGGAGCCACACAGCCGACTCACACCAACGCACCAGCGGGGTTTCAGCCCAGTTCCTCCTTTCACCCATAACTGCTG